>NC_049905.1:8901248-9201248 GCF_001411555.2 Juglans regia
TATAAATCGCTGGCGTACATCTACCCCAGCGATTTATAAGTCGCTGCTAAATCGCCGGTATTAAAGCCCCACTTTAGATCTAGTCCAACGGAAGGGAAAACTCGCCGCCATATACTGGTTATTTACCGGCGATATTATATTCGCTGCTCCATATTATTAATCGCCGCAAAATCAAAATAGGATTGAGTTGATAAACGCTGCGAAAGATATTTAGCAGCGACTAATTTTTGACGCTATAAGTGAAAATATCGCTGCCAATTCTATTTGCCAGCGACCAATCCAAATCGCCGCAATATAACTATAACAGTGCTGTTGTATTTGGCGGCGATTATTAATCGCCGTTTTCATTACTGCCCGCGAGTTTTTAATCGCGGCTATTGGAGATGGCCCTTTTGGCAGCGACCATAAGATCGCTGCTAAATGCTATATTACGGCGAGTTTGTAATCGCTGCAATGTAGATGTTCCTATAACGACGAGCTCAATACGCCGCTATTTCCTTATAGACAGCGATTTCGAGTTTCGCCGTCATTTAGTTATTGGTATTGAAATTAAATCGCAGCGAAATTTAAATCGCTGCTATAAGTTTATCGTAGCGATTTTGGGATCGCTGGGGTAGAGTTAATAAAGTAAAATTGATATAGCGGCGATAAATTAGTCGCCGGTTAAGGGTTTTAATTCGCCGCAAAGAATTTTCCGTGCTTAAATTCCCTGGGCCTAATTTTCTTTCTAAGCCTGGTTTTTTTATCTGTTCATAAAAGCAACATTCATAATCAATGGCGCCCAAGAAATGAAGGTTGAACATCAATATAACATGCAAAATAAAATCCCATCAACAAACATCCAAGCCCATCAACAAATCCAAACTCATATGTATTACAATAGGGTGGCGTATTGTATTCTCATATACAAACTGAGCTAAATCCATTCATATTAAATAACCATCACAGTCATTTCTCATTTTGTATTCAACTCTACTATCCACTGAGAATAAATACAACCAATATCAAACAAATTTACTGAGCGTCATGCCCCCATGTACAGCTCCTGCGACTTTAACCCAACAACGGCCAGGTTCAGTACTAGATTCGGCTGGCTTGGACCAAGTGTTGCAGCACGGGGCACCTTGGAAAAAGTAGAAACAATGAAAGGCATCAGTCTCATGTCATGTACTAACCCATCCAACTAATACATAGGTGGTAGCTTATGAAGACAAATCGAACTCAAGCACCAAAATACCTGGACTAGCACTGTTTCCTCCAATCCAATGTCATAACATGATCGAAAATATGTTGCAACAGACTGCAGTAGAACATTTAAGATACCTAGGGTACCCTTTGGTTTTCCTAATGAGCATGCAAGACAAGAATAAATAGTAAACCAAGCTTACAACTACGACCAGTTTTTGCACTCCAAATGGGGCGGCTTTTTGTGTTCTTTACTTATGTTTTATGGAAGCAAATTTGAACCCAAATAAATTAGATGCAACTGCACATGGGCTGAACTCATGCATACCTGTGATATCCCAGCGAATTGACCCTCAAACAATGTTTCCGGTCATAATGCCCACCTCTTCCTCCCTGTAAAAGTAAATTGATCCCAGTGAGAGTCATGATGAATGTCCAATGTAGGATCACGTCTCATTCTCAGAAGGTTTAAATTATGGAATAACCAAATTAGAAACATTAATCGTATATTTCCTTGTTAGAAAAATAATATTTCTGACATGATTTCGCAAAGAATGGTGCGAAATTATGCTAGCTAGCTATATGATCATGGTATTAGAGGATTGGCGCCATGAGTACTTCATCAGCTCTGGAACTTGATTAAATCACAAAGAAGACCTTATATCCATAGGCAGGGACTAATAATATATATTATATAGGTGGTCTGTAAAACAAATTAGGCTTAGCTTAGCTTGAAAATGACTGGAAAATTAACCTGATGTTCATGATTTTCTTTTTCTTGTTTTGGCAATAATTAGCAATCAAAGGTTAACGTAGCCAAGTTGGATTAACAACGTACGTCTTCGTTAATACCTACCTACTTGTTGATCAATGAATATTTGGTGAATTATAATATATAATTAAATACACCGCGTGTTATTTGATTGCTGGACATCTTTATACTGAATTAGCAAATGCATGCAATGGCTTAAGGCCCCAAACAGGAAACTACGTAAGGATAAAGTTGGTTTTGCTTAAATCTCTTGAGACTGAGCCTTTTAACTGGGCAAAAAAAGGCCGCATACATATAACCATAAAGATGAGTCAGATCATATAGCGGTTGGCAGCCTAAAAGGTGTGGCAGATGTAACAAAAAAATCAACTACCTATACAGCCAAAGAGACTCGGGGAACCTCAACTTGAGCAGCCTTTTTTTCATTCTTTTTCTGGGCTACCTCAGCAATTTTGGCCATGAGGGAATATGTGGATCCTTGGCTGTGGAATAGCAGTTCCCATATGCTATTCAAGCCACCCAATTACAAACTAAATAGAATGGAGCTCGTGTTACAGAAACATATGAGTTTTCCTTAATAAGCAACTTGCCTCATACACTTCCATCATTTTATTTTAAACTTAAAACTAGCTAATTAACATATACAAGGAAAAAGTAACCATAAAATTTAGATTTAAAGAAAGGGGGGAGGGGGAGAGAGAGAGAGAGAGACCAATGTCCAAATAGCATGCAACTTCCTCAACTCACTATTAACACTGTGAAATGTCTCATCTGCATAAAATCACCAAATAGAGCATAAGTAATATGGGCTGGCCAAAATAGAACCCTGCAAATGTATTACAGCAAAAGAAATGATAGAGTGAATAGAAAATTCACTCTTATATTTGGATCAGCGGATATTCCCCTAATCATTTGAGCTTGTTGTCAATGAGAAATACCCATCAATCGTAAAAACGATTTGCTCCCTCATCTTTGACATACATCTTATATTCCCTCCAGAAACTACATATGTTTATGATTGTGCCACCTCAATGGTCAAAATTTGTCACCATGGATATAAGAAAGATTATTATACAATATTATTTGCAATTCTTTTATATATAATTTCAATTTAACTGCAGAGAAGTATACCTTTGCAAACTCAATTTGAACCAATAATTGCTACTATATTGTTGACCACTTCAGATTATTCATGTGTGTCTCTTTCATCTGCCTTCCAACTTCATTCTTCTTGAGCTCAGTTATACTTACAGACTACTTATATGGCAACCCCATATGGGACCAATGAGAAAAATGGTCCCTATTTGGCAAGTGTGGTATTTTAAGGGAAATTAATTATAGACATTTGAATGGAGTTAAGTACAAGCGACACTGGAGACTTGCAAAATGAGAACTACTATAGTTATGCACATGGGCTGAGTGTTCATGATTTAATCATCTCTTTTCCTGTCCCTAACCAAGAGTTCATCTTGTATACTACTCATGTGCTTGGGCTATGCCTTATGGGATTTTAATAGAATCTTTGTTTGGTTATTTATTTAATTCTTGGAAATAAATAACCATAAAATCACCCATATCGAACTAGTACACTTAAAAGATACAAGCAAACAATCAGCAAGAGGCTCACCATCGAATACACTTGAGAAAAGCTCCTTAGGCAGCTGTCACATCCCACTAGTTGAGTGTACGTAGATATTCTTCTCAACAGAGGGGGGCAGGAGCAACTGTGGCAAACACAAAAAATATCATTAATATTCAACTCTGTTTGGGAAACCAAGTTGCTAGAAATATATTTGAGAACTTCACTTGTACAAGTACATTTTATGGTGGATAACTCCAAATGATACTAACCCCATTTTCAGACCCATCAAAGATCCAAGAGATCCCCGGTGTAGACATAGATCCAAGATTTATATAAATATATATATAATACTATATATATATATAGCCCAGTGTCATATAGACTAAGTCCAAAAACCACCCAAAAGCACAACACGTCGACACCCTAACTTCATATCTCCCCGGTGTCACAAAAAACCACCCAAATGCACAACACGTCGACACCCTAACTTCATATCTCCCCGGTGTCACAAAAAACCACCCAAAAGCACAACACGTCGACACCCTAACTTCATATCTCCCCGGTGTCACAAAAAAACCACCCAAAAACTTGTGCCCTTTTATGAGAAGCCCCTTATGGGCCGGGGGAATCGTTACACTGAGTCTGTCGAACTGACTCAGTGAACGATGGGAAAGCCCTAAAGAATTGATGCATCAGATTGTCATTTTGTATCTGATGCTCCCTCAGCTCCCGCAACTCTGTCCTCATTTCATCCAGCTGACTCTTGTAAGCTTCAGCATCCTTCTTATATTGTTCAGCATCCTTCTTGTATTGTTCAGAATCTTTCTTGTGCTTTTCAGCCTCAGACATGTATTGTTGCATTTGAACTTTGTCACGCTGTCTACTTGACTCGGGGATGACCATTTCCCCAAGTCCCCGTGCATATCCAGGTCGATGGCCAAGAACCTCCCTAAAGACAGTCGCTGCTGCCTCATCACTACGTTGCTCTGGTCCTAGGCCATCCAACCTACCTTGCATCTCCTTCTGCACATTGACAAAGCAACGATTAGAACTAGCATAAATCAGCATCAATGCTATGTTAATAAAATTATCACGTATAGAAAGAAACATAGACCCCAACGGCTGTTCCTGTACTACTCACATAAGTACTTTCTGTAGCATCTGTGACAAATGCATTCTTTTTCTTTGACCAACGCGTCTCTTTGTAGAAGTCGACCAAATTCCCATTCTCATTGCGCTGTCATGTGACATTTGAATAACAAAAGCTATGAGTAAATGGACAGCTTTAGTGATAGTAATGTAATATTGTCAAAAAAATCTCCAACTATATATTTCACTATTCTATTGAAATCAAAAGATTGTTTTCCCTTAGACATACCTTTTGCTCAAGTAATCGGACGAATGATTTACGTCCTGATGTGTGGTTAATGGCCTGCTTCTTTCGGTTCTCCCGATTTTGAGCTGCAATTTTTTGTCATGTGGCATTGGGAAACAATTACTTATAATAGACAAACATATTGACCATCCACCATATTTAGACATATTAAAGATATGGTTTTTATATGGTTGTATGTGAGAAAGATCATCTATACCTTGAAGGCATCGCTGCCCCACCTTTCACACAACTTCACCCATACGATGGGGTCCACTAGGTTAGTTCCATTAGCCAACGCTTCTACGTGGCTTCCATAGGATTCATAAATCTTGTGCAAGTCGTGGTGGAAGGAGTTGAAGCGCTTACGTAAGGCCTTTGTCACCGTCAATCGGTGGTTTTCGCGATCCCAGTCCAACACAAAGTCACTCTACATGCAAACAATCAATGTGTCATCTCGTTATTTAGGCGATGATTATACTACATAAACAACTTCCAAATGCTATGACAAGAACAAATTTGTATATACCCGAACACGGTCAATGAGCTCCTCTTTAATCGCTGGTGGGACATCCGACCAACGCTTGTAACTCATGTCACAATATTGTTTAACAATCCACGATACTCGTGTTGTGAACATAGAAGCGTGTTCACAACATGGGGCCGTCTCACCATCATTTATCTTCAACTGCACTTTCCCGTTCTTCCTTAACTTGTCAAATAAAATGCATCTAGATGGCCCACGAGTTCGTCTCCTCTGTTCTTGCGTTCCTTCGGTCTCCATTGGGGCAGCTGCAGCTGTATTTTAAGATATGGTTTATATTAGTATGTAGAAGTGTAATGCGGAATATTCACACTTAATAACACATACAAACATGATTTTGCTTTCAAATTCAAAGTATTGGAAAAAAAATGCACCAGTTTGTTCTCGTGTAGGTGATTGTTCCACTGTATTTGGTGGGGGTTCTTGAATAGGTTCTGGCGCGTGACTTGGCACAACGCATGGTGGGGGACTTGGGGGCTGTGTCGAATCATCCGAGGAGGATTGATTACACTCCTCCGTGCTGTGATATGAAGATAATCGTGCACCACGGGGTCGCATGTGACGACCTGAGTATGGTATATAACGCCTTCCACCTCGAAGGCCGCGAAGTCTACCTCCGCCTCTTGAACTGGGTCCCGGCTGGGTACCTGTACGAGTACAAGTTAATAACATAGTGGGATCAAATTCATAACATAATTGATACAAAATAAGCGCAATATGCACAGACATGTTCGTAAACAAGGTCATTTATCTACCATTTCCAGTTACTTTTAGGTAGACTAACCCTTACAGTATGAGACTTTAAATAGAGAAACGAATATGTTTAAGTCGGCCGTATATATACCTTGATATGGCATAGCGCTCCTCACACAGCCTCCCGATATTGAACGTAACCTGAAGCAAAAAACATCACATGTTAGATACCATTTAATTTAGGTATGGATGTTGTAAATCTTGAATACTACTCTCAAGGTTGTTTGCTACTTGCATAACAAATAGTTCGAGATAGGAAAAATGAAATTCTCTTGTTAATGGTAAGAAATAAATGATAACATATATTTCACCCAATCATGTTTGAAATATTAAATATACACATACCATAAAAATAGAATCTCATATTGTCAGATGTCTATATACAAATGGGAATTTCGTCAATGCTACCTAATATCTCAACCTTAAATGAATGAAGTTCCTGGGTTGTACTTATAGGTCGCCAGACTCATCAGATGTTGAGTGGACATCCTCATCTGAATGTTCCCCTTCAGATGTTGATAGGTCCTCTTCATCTGAATATTCTCCCTCACTGGCCGCATTTCCAGAATCAGAAGTGATCATGTCATCATTAATAAAGCTTGTTGAATCTATGCATTGACCAACCGAATCCAGAATTTCTCGTGCATCTACATGGCTAGGTAGTATATCAGGCCTATTCAGTTGAGTTGCCACTTCATCTGTGTTATCACACTACACTGGTTCATAATAATATGATGGCTCGTTTTCTTGATCGGCATCAGGAGTACTTGATTCCCCATCAATATCTTCAAGAACTCTCGGCAGTGGCGGAATGTTGTATACATTCCTATTTGCATAGTTCTGCACAACACTCCAATTCCTTTTCGCCCTTAAATCTCTTATGTAGAAGCATTGATCAGCCTGACTCACCAACACGAATGGTTCATCCTTGTACCAAGTCCTGTTCATGTTGACACTAATCATATGGTCATCCACCCGCACCCCTCGTTTTCTATCACCAACGTCAAACCAATCACATTCAAACAGGTACACCCGACGCCACTCCATGTAGCGTAACTCTACAATATTATTAATAACTCCATAGAAGTCCAAGTTATTTGTGGCCTCATCACCAGTTACCACCACTCCAAAATTTTGTGTACGCCGGCGAAGTTCACGCTGTTTCGTATGAAACCTTTTTCCATTTATTATTCAAGCAGCATATGTTGCAACCCAACGGTCAGGCCCGCAAGCTAGCGCATACAGATCAGCGGACACATCAAGTGTATGCGAGGTACGATGTTCTTGGATCTATATATTTAAAAAAGCAAATTTCATAACGTGAACACTACGATTAGATCCAAATCATATAAAATGAAACCTATAGGCAGCGCATCTTAGATAGGAATGGATAAGAACTTACACGTTGCTTAAACCAAGTTGGAAACTCAGTTTGGTGCTTTCGATCGGTGCAATCTGGGTGTTGCACCTTACATTTCTCGTAGTGTTCCCTGCATTTGGTGCATCGAGGCGGTGCAACATATTGAAATTAGCTGGTATTGGATTCATAAAGCATTAATATAGAATGAAAGATGATTTTTAAGTAGACTCGTTAATGCTTACTCTATATAAGGTCCAATCTCCGCACAATTATTGAGCACGTACCAGATGGCTGCCCTAAATAGTTTATCTTCCAATTGCACGTTAGAAGGTATGCCCAATGGACGGACTTTCTGGTTGAAAATTTTGAACCCATCTAACGTTTCCTCTTCGTCAGCATCAATGTTGCGGTCCGGTCGACTAAACCTCGTCTCAATATCTTTGAGGTATATGGAGCAAAATGTCAAGCATTCGGTGTGAATGTAGGCCTCGGCTATTGAACCTTCTGGGCGGGCTTTATTCTTAACGTACCGCTTGAATTTGCCGAGATACCTCTCAAATGGGTACATCCACCTATATTGTACTGGACCCCCAAGTCTTGCCTCACGGGGTAAATGGACAGCTAGGTGGACCATAACATCGAAAAATGAAGGAGGAAATATCATCTCCAATTTGCATAGAATAGTGACAACATCAATTTGGAGTTGGGCCAGGCGGTTGACATCAAGTGTTCGAGCGCACAACTCTTTGAAGAAAGTACCAAGTTCAGTCAAAGCCAAGCCAATGTCACTTCTTAAATACCCCCCAGCAGCAATGGGGAGTAGCCTTTGAAGGAAAACATGACAGTCATGGCTTTTCAACCCTGAGATTTTGCACTCACATCGAGAGACACAGTTTGAGATATTGGAAGCGAACCCATCTGGAAACTTGATATCAGACAACCACTCACAAAACTTTTTCCTTTGCTCGACGTTGAATGTGTAAGCAGCATGTGGCATTGTTACACGATCACCATCACGCCTCAAGTGTAATTCTTTTCTATAGCCCAAAAGCTCTAAGTCACGCCTTGAATTGATGTTATCCTTACTTTTCCCTGGACTGTTCATTAAAGTAAATAAGATGTTGTCGGCAATATTCTTCTCAATATGCATAACATCTAAATTATGCCGAAGCCGAACTGTTGACCAATAAGGTAACACGAAGAATATGCTACACTTTGTCCAGTTTAGCTCTTCAGCAGTGCGTTTTTTCTTCGTATGAGATTTGCCAAACTGAACATCCCCAATCATCTGCAATTGATTTTGAATCTCTTCAGCTCCTACATCCCTTGGTGGCATGCGATGATCTTCTCTACCGTTGAACAACCCTTTCCTCATTCTCCATATGTGATCTGGGGGTAAGAAACGTCGATGTCCCATGTAACAATGTTTTCGGCCATATTTCAACCAATTAGAGTCTGTATCTGCATTGCAAGACGGACAAGCCAATTTTCCCTTTGTTGACCAGCCAGACAGATTCCCATAGGCAGGAAAATCATTGATTGTCCACAATAAGGCAGCATGCAACATAAACGTCTCCTTAGTTGAGGCATCATATGTAGGTACCCCATCTTCCCAAAATTCAAGCAGTTCATCGATCAACGGCTGCAAGTATACATCAATCTCATTCCCTGGTGACCTTGGGCCAGGAATAATCAGAGATGTCATGAAGAATTGGTCTTTCATGCATGACCATGGCGGCAAGTTATAGGGGACAAGGATTACTGGCCAAATGCTATGAGGTTTAGCCAAGTTGTTGAATGGAGTGAAGCCATCACTTGCCAGACCGAGCCTAACATTGCGAGGATCCGATGCGAACCAACCATGATCTTCATCAAATTTCTTCCAGCACTCGGAGTCGGCGGGATGTCTCATGCAAGTATCTTCTTTCGTCTGTTGCTCTTTGTGCCATCGCATATCACCTGCTATCTTGGCAGACATGAAGAGACGCTGCAATCTCGGTTTCAAAGGAAAGTGACGCAACACTTTTTGAGGTACTGCGCGTGATCCGTCTGTATTTGGTATCCACCTCGAAGCCTTACATACAGGGCATTCATTAAGAGCAGCATTTTCCTTCCAATATAAGATACAGTCATTGGGGCACGCATGGATTTTGTTATACTTGAAGCCCAAACCGCGCTCCAAAGACCTTGACTCCTCATATGATTGTGGCAGTAGGGCATTAGGAAAGGCAGACCTCAACAAATCAAGGAGCATGTCAAACGACTTAATTGACCATCCACCGATTGATTTGATGTGTAACAACTTCACAACGAATGATAACTTTGAAAATTCTGTACACCCATCGTAAAGAGGACGTCGGGCATCCTCTAGTAGCTGGTCAAAAGATGGGGCTGGTCCATCTACAGGTATTGATGGCCTGTTTGGCAAAGGAGTGCTATCTTGAGGCACATCAACAAAGGTGCCTGCCCGGATGTCATCCAACATATGCTGCATGTCATCTATGTAATCGTCTTCTTGGATGATATCGTCATCAAGATCATCATCACTGACATACAATGTTGTCTCCTCCTCCCCATGAAAGATCCACTGGGTGTAATTTGGGTTAATCCCTTTAATAAACAAATGGGTTTCCACCTCAGGTATAGGCAGCCACAGATTGTTAAGGCATGCACGACATGGACACCGAATGCGAGCCCTTCCACTTGCATGGTTTCGTGCTTGTGTGAGGAAATATTTGACGCCTTCGGCGTATGCAGGTGATACAAGCCTATCGGGGTCATTCATCCAACATTTGTCCATCTAAACAAAGACATGGTGGGGAAGAAAGTTAGGTCAGCAGAGACTTTAATTATATAAGTTTGATGAAAAACTCACCATAGGCCAAATGTTGGGATAGGAAAATAAATGTTTAACTTGAAGAAGATTTATGAGTTTGGCTAGCTAGGCATCTCAGAAGGTTTAAACTCCAACAAATTTTCAAGGATAATTGGCTAACTCAACTTTATTGGGAGCTACATATGTTTATGACATCATATGATGCCATATGTCCCAGAACTTCATTAAACCGGGGGGATTCATCAAATGAATTAACGTGAGCGTGGTATCGATGAGGACGCTAGCTACGTAGTCCCTAGTTGTCCCCACACAAGGTTGTAATGTGTATTGATATATATATTATATATATGTATTTATCAATCACGGACCAATCATGTTTGATTGTGATAGTAATAACCGTCGATGGCCAACTACATGTCTAAGCCCCTTCACTCTCATGTGTATATATATATATATATATATATATATATATATCCATGTGTGTGTGTGTGTGTGGGTATGCATGAGATATACACATGATATATATAGACTTGAAAATGAACAACATCACCCAAAACAAAAAACCAATTCCAAGAGAGTTTGGTAAGTAGAATACACTTGACTTAGAGTGATTATCTAAACATAATC
This sequence comes from Juglans regia, assembly GCF_001411555.2. Classification (NCBI taxonomy): domain Eukaryota; kingdom Viridiplantae; phylum Streptophyta; class Magnoliopsida; order Fagales; family Juglandaceae; genus Juglans; species Juglans regia. The sequence goes on from NC_049905.1 coordinate 8,912,280, forward strand.
CATAAAAATATGCAAACTCAGAAGGTCTAGCATATATAATAACACTCACAAAAAAAACATGCAGCATATGTTTTGAGAATGAGAAAAATAGACAAAATATCGTCTTGAAGCTGTGTATGGGTATTTCTTACCTTCAATCCCCAACTAAAGGAATTTCAGCTCACACAAGAGTGAAATGGCTCCTCAACAAGCTTGTTGTCTGAGTCAAGTGCTTTTTAATCAAAAGTACAACACGTCCGCCTTACAATCTGCGCCCAACAGTACCAAGTAATTTTCAAAACAAATCTCAATACCAAAATATAACACAAACAAAATCAAGAAACAAAAAAAATATATATATATATACTAATAAAAGTCCAAAAATGTAGGAGCTAGAAGATTTAATCACAATATCAAAGACCTTTACCAACTATATAATTTCAAGTACAAAGCACTTTCCTTACATCCTCTTAACTTAGGGAAAATCAACTACAAAATGATACAAAGAGAGAATGCCGGTCAATGAACAAATAATTTTGCTGCAACCAGGTTTAAAAGCAAAACTCGCAATCCCTAACGTCTTCACTTACAAAGGAAAAGGCCAAACAGTTCGAAAAAGTCCATGTCTTACCTGCTAGAAAGTACCAAGTTCTCATCCTCAACAGTTGTATATATAAAATGTTCATTCATGACCTAGCCTAGTATTTAAATGTTCAGTACTGCATTATTGGGCTTCCTGAAGGATATGAGACCAAGGTGGGCTTATGTTATGAAAATAAGCATAATATATATGCTTATTTTTGAAGTTCAAATCATATTTAGGTACTGATAAAGTAAGTACACATATATGGGGTTTGCTATTGATATGTTTGCAGCACCTACAATAATTAATAACAATTAGATTTCATGAATGCTTTCTCGACTTCTTAGCTTGTGTTTGTAGGTCATGAGCCCCTTATGAGCTGAAAAGTATAATCAAATTCAGCTACAAGCTCTGTCACCATGTTTCTGTTTTTAAAGCTTGTTTTAGTACTAAGAAATAATCAAGGACTACTAAAATGTTTGTCGGATAGACAACAGGATGAATGGATGTGCAAGTATAATTCTTGTGAATGGCTTAATATGGGTTTGATACCTAGCTATATGCACCATATATGTGTGTGGGCTAAAAGACACCATGATGCAGCACGCACTTTGTTCTTATTTCATGTGCTGAAACTGTAGACAAACAGAAGAGATTCAACCTGTCAATATGCATGTCAATACATATTCTCCAAACTATGTATTGTAGAGACAAAATTTCTGCTCAATTTCGACTGATCTTTTGGTAATGAAACTCGAAATTCATGTTCGAAAGCTTGTTCATTTAACAAATTTACGGTAAAAAGTTCATCAGAAATGAAAGGACTGCTATATATATATATATATATATATACACACAAACACAAAAGACAATGCTCAGTGCAGCTGTTGAACACCCTTGTCCGCGCGCGACATGGGGCCATGTTGCATATGCCCTGCAGGCTTATCTTAATGGACGTCCGACGTAGAGGGGGCCCTACTGGTCAGCAAGAGAGAGAGAGGTTTCTAGTCCACAATATCAATAGATTGTTGTTTGCTTTACGCCCCAACTTGGGAGCTAGTTACGACACTAATAATCTAATAACTTGATAGGTTTCATGGAGGACAAGACACTGAAACAGATAGACACCTCATGATTTGAAAGGCAATATGGAAGGTGATTGTATAAAATGCCTTGAATTTTAAAATCATCACCTGGTCCAGAAAAATATATATTTAATGAAACGAATGGTGGGTGGCACTACTTGACTCTGGTTTTCTGGACCAAACATCCCTCCATATCTACATCCTGCGATTATTCAAATCATAAATGAATCCATTATGATTTGAAACTCCCTTCTTGTTTCACTGCAGATAGAACCACCATGCTGGCCCTCCTATATATATACATAAGCTCTCCAAACATGTAGTTAACAGCTTTTATTCTTTGAATTAATCCTTGTCTGGTTTATGTAATTAAAGATTCGATTCTATAAAATTTCTAGCCCGGTTACTATCCAGCAATAAGAGCTAGGCTTTGCCAATTGAACACTCAACCATCCAACCATCCATTCTTTTCCTAATAAGGGACTTTGATCTGATCCAGCATTTATAGATAGAGTCTAAAAAATTAGGTAATTTTAGAACTGTTTTTTCATTGTAGGTAGTAGTACTCAGTTCAATTGCATGGCTTGAGAAAGAAGAACAAAAAATTAGCTGAGAATAAAATGGATCAATATATATATATATATATATATATACCCAACAATACTTTTATCCCATTTCATGTTATATTGATCCACACCCATCAACTTTTATCCCATTTCCTTTCAGCCGAGGCCTCGAAAGGGTCTTATCTACACTTCCATCACTTAATCTAGCACAAAACAGTACCTTAACATATCATTGGGAAGGATTCAACTTGCCAATGATATTTATATACATCATACATTCCTATTGAATCCAGGGACCACTGTTTTTTTATGAAGTTTCCTATATATATATGTATATATATATGTAATATATTTAATTATAGCTGTTAATATTCACGCATGAAATATGTCACGCAAAATCAATATTCACGTAAGGCTATAAATGCTGAGTGTGTAACAATATAATCCGGCATGCATGCAGCAGACCTTTGAATAATTTGCATAAAAACCTTTCAACTCCATACCTCCATGTATATATATAATCTATATGGATCTTTATATAGTCAAGACAAGATCAACATACTGATCAATAAACCATCACAATCAGCGTTAATGAAAGATACATGGCCAGAACAGCGAACATGAGATTTTCACATCCAAACAAGCATTTCATTTAATTATATTTTAGTAAATTCATTATTTAAACAATAATGTGTGTTAGTAGTACACAAGGAAATTTCAAAATGGAGTTGGTTGGGTATGTAAATTAACGTTAATTTCCGCTAAAACTACGTTGCCTCCTGATTTTCTTCATTGTTATATTTATCACACAGAAAAATATTATTATACGTGCATTACAAGTTCCAACATCTGAATATTTCCTTGTTCGTGTCTATTTTTGTTGAAGACCCAAATAAATTAATGTTATGCCCAAGCTTACATTAACCAAATCCACTTAATTGCTTGAGTCAATGCTCATGTACATATATGCAATATCTTAAGGCTTACGCAACCCAAATCGTTCAGAATTTTATTGAGCCGTATTTGTCTATTCTAGTAGGTAGGTGCATCTGTAAATAAGCCATTTGGGTCAGGATTTTAATAAATTTCTGACCCACAAAAGCCTGCCTTTGGGTGTTGGAGTAGCTTTCAAGGAAAACATGATGGCAAACTACTGATTCAGATTAAACCAAACAGGCTTCCTTTCCTGTTTTGTTTCTTCTCTTTTTGCATGAAATGGAAGCCCGGGCCAGGGATTGTAAGGCAAGCAAATTCAGAATCTAGATAAAGAGACTCTGATCAATGATAAGGGATGGTGGAATGTTAGGATCGTATCCATCATCATCATCATTTCTTAATCACAGATGCATGTACAGCTGCTGATGATGATGATGGAATATCTGCTGCAACAAGCTAGCATGCAATGCAGCAACAGAATTCCTGATATGGCAGTTATGCTATTCTTAAATTAAACTCTAATATAGTTAAGATATATTTAAACTTGCTCCTAACTAAAATAACTAGAAATTAACTTTTATGTTGTTATAAAAATAGAAAAATATGAAGTTAGTAGTATAAATAAATTTGAAACAGCTATTTATAACTAACTCAATGTGTCAGTTATAAATAGCTAGCCTCACCTGAAGTTGGCCTATTTTTTCCTTTTAGGGGTTTAATATATGAAGTATATTAAGGCATAGCTTAGCTTGAGTTGGTTTTGCTCCTTTACCAAATTATGATTTGTTCTTATAGTTTGGTACATTTTCCTATAGGATTTTAACTGTGAGCTATATTACCGAAACAATTTTGTCAGTATTGCCTTGCAACAGTTCGATCTTAAGCTTACTCCTGATCTAAATCTATATATAAACACTAAAAACATCAGTATTACACAAACAAAACCAGGCATCGAAAAGAAAATCAATATTTAGACCGTAAGATTGGGCAGATACAGAAAATCCTGAAGCAAACAGAGGAAAAATAAAATCAAGTTACATAGGAACATGCACATTTGTTTCGCAAGTTAAAGAAAAGGATTGACAAAAAAAACAAAAAAAAGACATGGTATTTTGCATGTCCAGTGTTCATGAGAAATAACCATTTCCAACCAAATACATAGTCAAGAGTAAACTAATTACATGATCAGAGTGCATTTGGCAAATAACGAATTTTGGAATAAGCACAAAAACGAATTTTAGATTTCATTGAAGGGAGGAAAACAGCTAAATTGGCAACTTTGTATACCTATACGGTAGTTCCCTTCCCTGGAGCCGCCAACGATTATGCTGATCTCTTGGCAAATCTTCAACTTGGGAAACGAAATGGAGGCAAAGAACTCATATTGTAAGGGAAGGAAACGTAGGGATTCGGCTTGTTACTAGTGGAAATGAAGGGGAGTGGATTTTTTGATTTTACTAGCTGAAAATCAAGAACCAACAACTGAAGGGAGAAAATTGCCGGAAAATGGGACAGTGAAAACCCGCATTCAGTGAACGCGGAGGAGGTCACGCCGTGGGCAAACACTGGTTAGGGTTGCGCAAAGCAGGTGCAATAGTCGCCGGGTTCGTCGAAGTGCAGAGGTTCGTCAAAGTGTTGGGGGGAAATGTGTTTGGGGGGAAAATAATTAAGACCCGAAACCTGGATGCCGGTTTGGCGCCCAGAAAATGTATTGCGGCGAAGTTTACCGCGTTGCAAATTTAATTATTTCTAGCAGCGACATTAATCGCCCCTATAGACCATAAAGTCGTTGCAATAGCCATCTTCTATGGACCCACTATACGATTGGTCGTATTTCATTTAAAAACAATCGGCGGTTTTTAACTCGCCGCTAGATGATACTTTTGCCAACGAATTATTATGCGGCGACTAATAACTCGCCGGTAAAGACCAACTTTCTTGTAGTGCATGCTCTCATGATATAATAATGAAAGCAATCTCTTTTTTCTTTTTTCTTTTTTCTTGGGGGAAGGGGGTTATAAGTCATGATCAATGGTCGATATAAGCTAAGTCAATGCAAATTTCTCGATCAGAAAATCAAATTTTAGAATTATCCGAATTATATCGTAATGCAAATTATTATATCTGCCTTGATTAGAATATTATATATATTTATATATGACAGCAACATCATAGTGTCATGCATTCTGTCTGCAGTGATTTTGGCAATGACAAATTAATTAGGAGTAAAGATACTCTCACCGTTCCCTCTCCCGCTTCCGGTCTTGCTATATTTTTTTAATTTTTTTAATATTTTTCTTTTTACTTAATAATTAAGTAAGTGTTTTTTAATGATATTATAATTTTTTTATTTTTTAAAAAAATATTTTATAATATTAAATATATATATATATAAATAAAATAAAACAATACAATATTTTACACTATGCTTCCAACGAGACTGGGAGCTGGTGGCTGTAGAGTCCCCCATTACTTAGAGACCTACATCACTACTCATGTCTGGAATCATCAGCACCAGTACGCATGCATGCATGCATGTAATGTGCTGATGATGATTCCCATTTGTGCTGCAGCCATTAATTAATCTGCTGCATAATATAATTAGTTCATGATTCTATATATATATAAAAACATTAATAATAATAATTTATAAATAAAACCATCAAGCGGCATGTTTCATGAGCGAGGTTATTGATTTTAGATGCCTGCAGTACTCAAGGTGATCATTAGTTAAGAACATATATAGTAAAATATGTGTACTATATTATGTAATGCACCTATGTATTTGGTGCGAAATTTAAATAATTTGAGAATAATATACTTTTAATAAGATTCTAATTATTACTTGAACTTCAAATATATTACAATAAAAACGAACATCTGTGACAATTATTTGCGGCGAAAATGATTATTTATGATGAAAATATACTCAATTTAGCAGAAAATAATCATTTTCGCATACAAGAAATAGCTGGCCACAAATAAGAAATTTTTTTATAGTGATATGTCTTGTTGTGACTGCAGTTGCTTTCTTTTAATACATGATGATGTTTGACATATATTAAGCTCTAATAATATAAATTTAAAATAAAAAATTAAACTTCAAATTAAGGCATATTTATACCAACAATGATATAAATTAGATATTGATGTTTAATGTTTCATACAAATAATCAAAGGAATCCAAAAAAAAACTTAATGATCTTTATAATTTTGTTTTCATATTACTTCAAAGTATGAATAATGATTGAAGACATGTGTATTTAAAATATTCAACTGATTAATTAGTATATATATATAATCAATTGCATCGCTGGAAAATATTGTAAAAAAAAATATGCTAGGTTAAAATAAATATGCAGTCACTATATATATTGATATATATATATATATATATTATATAATATATATATATATATATATATATATATATATAAGAACACCATTAATCTTCCATATATAGTTGTCTCTCTATCTTTTCTTTTTTTTTTGGTAGTAGTGATCACTGATCATATCCGTACTTATATATTCACGGATATTTCTTTATATTTCCTTTTAATTTCTATTTTTAATATAAATTGATATCTTGTATAATGTATTGAATGTAGCATGAACAATATATGTTCGGTGTTCGTGTACATATATGTCACTACAAGAAATTAGATTTTTTCCAACATTTTTAGATCGTCGCAAAAACAATCGTCGCAAATAGTCATAATTTACAGCGATTTTTAATTCGCCACTGAATTCCAACGCAATTCATGAGAGAATCTGAAGCTGAAATCACTTTTATTTATTTGTAGTATTTTTTTACCTATTGCAACGACTTTTTTGGTTGCAATAAACTATTTTTAACTGCAGCAACAAATTTATTTCCGTCGAAATCAAAATCACTGCAACATCCTCTTGTTGCGGCGAAAATAGTCGTCGTAAAATTCATGTAATTTATTATACTATTTTCAGCGAAGTTTAGTCGCCACAAATAGAATTTGCAACATTTTCTAAATCGTCGAATGAGCCTCACATATTTTGAGGCGATAATAACTCGCCACAAAAACCCTCCAAAATTTAATTCATCCGTGTTTTGCTCTTTTTCATTTCCCTCTAGCCGCTCCCCCCTTCTCTCCCCAATCCGTGTTCGTCTCTCGTACGGTGCACGAAAAACCTAGAGGTATTTCTCACCATCTCTCTTTCTCTCTCTCTCTCTCTCTCTCCACTGCAGATTTCTTGTGGGTTTGCTACTTAGATTTTGTGTTCATTGTTGGAGTTCTGAGTTGCCAGTCGGTGGTAAGGGCCTTCTCCTTCTCTGCTTCTCACGAACACACTCACATTCACTTCAAGTTAATTTCCACTCCTATGAAATTTTTGTGAAATGAATTTTATTGTGCAGTCTGTGGGTTTTGGAGATTTTTCCTACATTTTGTGCGGTAAGCTCCCTCTCATTTCTCCTCTGCTCGCGCAACACTCATCTAACTTTATCTTCTGTTTATCCTTTATCTTGATATTTTCCATGTTAAATGGCTAGGTAAATACGGAGGGGAAAACCAAAATTTGGTTTTTCTCTGTTTGAGTCCGAGTCTCTGAAATGGCCTGGGTAGAGTTTGATGATATTAATGGAAAGGTGCTAACCTACTTTGCATAAGACAGGTACTTTGTCGGTGTTTATACAGCTTATTTATGGTGCCAAATGCACAATTATATATTGTGCATTTGGCACACAAGCCCATAAAATGAATATTGTCAGTATATACAAGGTGCTTGACCAGAGAATTTGGATTTTGAGAACTTTTGATTGAAATTGACTTGAACTTTATAATTCTTTTTGTTATTTGTTTAGCTTGCTGTTTTTATGCTATGTCTACCCAAAAATCATGCTTATTTCCAATTTTTAGTTTGAAATGTTTAAGTTTGTCATTTGTATTTATTTGTTTGCTTTTTTGGGTCGATGAGTTTGTGCTTTTTTATTTATTTATTTTGTTAGTTTGTCATTTATATTTATTTGTTTGTTGTTTCTTGTTTCAAGTTTGATGTGAGAAACAAAGTAAATTTATGAGTCTGTATTGAAGTTGGAGTGATGATTGTGAGCACCAAATGTTATGTTGTAATGTGTTGGTATAGCTGAAGTTGAAGTTGGTGTCACAAAATTCTGCTAATGAAATTCAGTTTGTTCTTGCATGCATAGCTGAAGTTGGTGTGATGATTGTGAGAACCACCTTGGTGACACTTGTGCAAAACCTTACACATTCATTTTGGATGATACTAATCATATATGCATGGTTTCTTTCTATAAATTTTCTCCACGCCTTTATGCACTCCATTTTCTATTCACATTTTCACCTTCACTACCTTCATTTCAACTTGTGCCTTCTTTTATCTGAAAAATTAGTTATAGAAAAGAAAAGAAAGCAATACTACCAAAGAAAGTTACTAGACAAAAGATATTTGAAATTTAGTTGCAATTGCATACAACTTAGCTTCTTGTTCAAGTAATAAGTCAATATCCAACTAGATATATGCACATCAAAGGTCAACGATAAATGTTAAACTTTTGTATGTTTGGCTTCATTTACAATCGATTGGACATGACCAAGAGATTTTTACTCATCTTTCATGTTGGTTTCTATACAGTTTGTAATAGTTTACATTTTTTAGAACTTAAAATACCTGCACACTACTTAGGTATGTTGAGTTATATATTGTGCTTTTCATAAACAAGCATATTTTCTTCACATGGTTGCTCTTTTTTTATTGAATCTATATGTAATAACAATTTTTTTATACGTTTAATGCATTGATAGACTTTACTTGATGGGTGTCATCAATCTTGCACATGAATGATCGAGAATTCAGCAATTAGTGTGTAAACAAAAATAGAAATATGGATAATTTGTAGCATATTATAATAATAAGATTTTATGCAAATACTGATAAAGTAGTTGATGCATATGTAGATTGTGGCAGTTATTGGAGCTGCACTCTAGGCTTTGTACCAATTATTATTCTTGAACGTTGACTTTGTGCAAGTGAACCATTAATCTTTCTCCTCTTGTTTTTTTCCTTCTAGTTTCATAACATAGGTATGTGGTTTAAGAGAAAGAGTTTTTTGCACCCAGTTATATTCAAAACATAATATAAATAAAACTAACTAGCTGCTATTGCATTTCTTTGTGCCATCTTAATTGGGTTAGCTTTGAAGGTTTTTGAACTTTTTGTTTTTAAGTTTTGGCTGATGTGGTTTTATTTTGGTGCCTTCTTATTTGGTTGTAGGAAAGGGTAGTAGAAGCAATGGATATGTATCTTCTACATGCACTTCTGTCTTTTTATAGCTTGACTAGGTTTTGGTTCATAATCATGTGTAGACTATCTACATGTTGTAAAAATGCTCTCTGGTTTTTTGCTATGTCTGATGATTCAACTGGAGTCTCTTATATAAATATATGATAGGGTATGGTTTAAAGATAGCATAGATTCCAGTTAGAGTTTGTCTACTACATCTTCATTTTTCTTGATTTTGCTGACTACACATACATTTATTGTCAAATGAATGATTTTTTTTTAATCCTGTCTGGTTGGATTGAATGATTTCAACCCACAACCACCAGCTCTACCTCCCTCCCCAGCCACCACTCCACGCCAAGTTCTATTCTCACAATCTCATAAAGAAATTTCTCCTTTATTTGGATTGAATGAACATATTTAATTGTATTTGGCTTGTTTTGTTATATGTTTCTTATCAAACTTTTTAAATATCAGGTGAAAATGCTTCTTTATGATGTAACATTGTTCCTGAATAAGCATCATAAAAGAAAGTTGCATGATGAATTTGGTAAGGACAAGTAGCAATTTATTTTTTTCTCTTCCTCTGTTCAGCTCAAATATACTTAAGCATATGAATTTTATGTTTGTTGTTTCAGATTCTGTGATCCCATTATGTGTTTCTTGTAGAACTTTTTGTTTATTTTTTAAGTAAGAAGATTTTATTAATAAGTGCAATGGTGAACCCCCACACACAAGTTGAGTTTGGTGTGGTAGAGTTTGATGTGCCAACCTATTTGCTTATGCAGAATGTGGTACTGTACTGGTCATATTGCCAGAAAATATTCTGAAGAGAAAAATATGTGGAGCATTAAAAAAAAGTTTTGCAGCTAGAAGGATTTCTAGAGTGGATCCCATCAAACAAATAACTAAGAGATGCATCCGAATTGTCAAAAACATAGAAGCTAACCTTAGTGGATGTGTGTTATGCAGGTAAATGATTACTCTCTATCTTGTTCAGAAATCAATTAGAGCTAATGGGTTGTGTCATTCTCTTCATTGTGTTATTTGTGTGTGTGTGTGTGTGTGTGTGTGTGTGTAGCTTGTAAATCAGTGGGTTAAAACCTTCAGTAAGGCATGCAAGCTTGTTGGATTTTTGTGCTCCCTTCAAACAAGCATATAGTCCACTATGACCAGTTCTTAGAGAGATTCAGATTGAGGAACAACTCAAATAACCCCAATAGAGAAGTAAATAAAATCAGATGTTAAATACTAAGTAACCATGCCAAAAATTTTAATATATAAACTGGACTAATTAGCTTTGTAATGTCATATTGTACATGAAATTACCATTTACATGTAAATTTGTTGCAAGCTAAATTTGAAACTTCATTTGTCAATGTATATGTGATAGTTGATGTTATTCAATGCATAAAGTCATATATGCAGTATATTCGTAAGTGATAATTGAACATCACTTATTAAATTCCAATGCTATTCACATTTTCACCCGCACTACCTCCACTCCTTTATGGTTTCTTCCCATATAATTTTTTTTTTTATGTTACTGTCTTGTGTAAATGTTCTTATTTTCTTTTTCATGGTTGAATCTTTGACTTATATCTTCATTTGAGTATTTATTTTCATTGATAATCCAAATTAGTTCTCTTCATCTTAATGGCACCCTCTATTGAGAGATATTTGTGTAGTCAAAGTATCATTTCTCCCCTATCCTTGAAGAGAGTTTATGACTTGCATGTCCGTAAGTATTCTGCAGTCTCTCTCTTTGTTTTCTCATCCCCTAAGATGATTGATTTGTGCTTTAGATGAACCATCTTAAGATGGTTTGTTCAAGTGAAATTAAAATTTATAAATGCATCTATGAGAAAGAGTGATGTAATTTCAAGTTGACATGAGAGGTAGAGAGAAGCCTAAAGGGTGGGTAGAAGTTCTGTAGTGCTTAATTCCCATAGGGTTAGGAATGCTACATTATATCATTACATATTATTAGGTAATAAGAAATCCATAAATATCAATTCCCCATAAACCATAACTTAGTTATTACTAAATCATAATGCAGAATGTAACAAGGTTCAATCGTTAGAAATGTACCATTTAGGTGAACTGTACCCAAGCTTGGGTAGAGTTCATCTCCGTTTTTGTGCATTTTTTTTTCTTTTTTGAAAACCCATTTCCGACAAGTAAATATCGCCGGAAATACTTCTTTTCATTGATTTCACTTTTTCTGACGAATTTTAATCGCCAAAAATAATCTTTTTTGGAAATAGTAACTATTGGGACGACATAATAGCGACGATAATTTTTAACCGCTGGGAAAAATAATGAGTCTTTAGCGGCGATTTTATCACCTTTTGCAACGATATATCGCCGCAATTACTTTTTCTCAACGATTTAATAAGTGAACGGAATGGCTATTTTCGTCAATTTCTTGGACAATTGCGACGTAGAAAAATCGCTAGAAATAGTAGTTTTTGTGACGATTTTTGCCTATCGCTGAAATTGATAAAAAAAAGGCACTTTAATTTCATCGAAGATGCCACGAATTAAAAATCACCGCAAATGCTCAAATGCAGCGATTAATAGAGTATTTGCGACGATTTTGAGCACTAGAAAAAACCATATTTCATGTATATATATATATACACATACATATGTATAATGCTATCTATACTTACAACTTTACGCACATAGCCATATTTACGTGTTGACATGTCAATCATTGAAATTGTGAAGATTTTAAAATTTAAAATTTAAAATCTAAATTAAAAAAGAGAGAACTGAAAAAATGGAGCTCATGAAAATACGTATAATGTTGTGCTTAAAGTTTTATTTTTTGTCCATTCAACATTCATATAGAGAGTGTAATTTTGTTGCTGATCAACTTGCTAAAGAAGGTGTAATAGTTGTTTCGACCACTTATTCTTTGGCTAATCAATTGCTGCCATTGGCTTTGGGGGAGCATAAAATGGATGTTTTGAGATTACCTAGATTGAGAAATTCTATTTGCAGTCTCCACTTGGGAATTGTATGTACAGGTCTTTTATTAAATGAGAAAATACATCATTTTTAGAGGGATATTTTTATAATTTTAAAAATTTTTAAAAATAAAATTGTCTAAGTTTGCATTGCAGTCCCCAAATAGGGACTGTATATAGCATTGCTCACCTAGATTTAGGCACTAAAATCATATGATTGTAGCTTTTAACTCTGTTCTTTAAGTATAGATTTTATTGTAATCAGCACAATATAGAGATAGTGTTTTTCAAAGCTTGGTTTTAGACTTTTTGTAATCTCCAAACTTTTTTTGTAAAGATATTCCTCCATCAAAAGTGAGGGCTATAAACAAGGATCTTGCTACTGGTACCGAGAAAAGGTACCGATAATAGGACTAATAAGTGCAAATACACTTTTTTATTTTTTGTTTTTTGTTTTTATTTCAATCATTTTTATACATTTTTAAATATTTTTAAAAAATTCAAAAAAAATTACTAATTCACTAATAATCACTTCCTTAATCATTAATTTAAAAAAAATTAATAAAAAAATGGATCCATTTTGTCAATAGATAGGAATCCTCAGTTCAACTAACATTTTCCTATAAATAAAATTAGAGCTACCGTCTCTCTTCTTTAAAAAAAGAAAATGTTGTGCTTAAAGTTATGCATACATATAATACTTCTCTCTCTCTCTCTCTCTCTCTCTCTCTATATATATATATATATATATATATAAATCGTTAGTGTATTACTAGCTAGCTAAGAACATGCTTTATTGAGCGTACCAAAAAGAAAGGTAAGCAATGAAATAGTAAAGTTACATGCACTTTGATTATTAACTACCAAATCAGTTCAGCCTTTTAAGCTTCCTTCGGTATGAAGTAGTAGTAGCTGCTTTTAGGCTGTTTACATGATCAGAAATCAGAATCCACTACTGCATGCATGCATGCATGGATACTATATATTAATATATATATATATATATATATATATATACATACAGACACACACACTTATATATATATAGAGAAAATGATAAAATTAAAAAACAGTACGCGTGGAGTGAAAACAACATAAAGGTGTAAAAAACTGAAAAACGTTTTTGGTACTTAATACAAAAATGTTCAGAAATCTCATCTTTCATATATATATATATATATATATATATATATATATATATTAGCTAAATCTAAGACAAGCCTGTTGTTAGCTTTTGTCGTTTAGGAATGTTATACGACAACTCCTATAAGTAGTTGGGGTCTCTTCTTTTTACCGTTACATTTGTATAAAATTAGGATTGACATGTTCTTTTATCAAAAAAAGGATTCATGACATGTTTTTGCATTATCACGAATTACTCGACACATAATATATAATATATAGGATTAGGGTTGTGTATAATTAGGCTCGGATCGACTAAACTCTAACCTGAATAAGTAATCAAGTCGTGTTGTTTAACCTACAAATTCATGGATTGATCCGATGGATCCAAATAGCAAATATATATATATATATATATATATATAAATATATATCCACGTGAATCACTCGAATTTGTTAGAAATTGAGACTTTAGATTGAAAAATTATCGTGTATATCCCGTGGCTTGTTATCCAACCGTTAGGAATGATCAAATGTTTGTAAATATATTTTTTTTGTTTTTTATTCTAATATTTTTAAGGACAAAATGGGCCAGGTCGACTCAGTACTCCAAGTGCATAAAAGAATCGACGTGTCGGGTCAACTTATGAAATAGGCGTATAATTATTTAAATTAGGATAAGATTGACTAAAAAATGATCGAGGCTTTGACAGCACAATCATTCTCAAGTGTTAATATCATATATATATATATATATATATATATATATATATTCAGATATTTTCTTCTTAAATATCACTCAAATAACATAATATACTTTAAAATTTAAAATTTTTAATTTTTAATTTTTTCATCTAATCATTACAACTTTCCAAAACTTCCAAATAAAATACAAAAAACAATACAAATTTTTTAAATTTTAAAACAAAAATAATATTAAAAACTTTTTTTTAAATAATTTTTTAAATTTATAATATTTTTATCTAATTTTTTCTCTCTCTATTTTTAAAATCGAATAAAATATCTTACTTTAAATTATTTTATTACTATTTATAAATATTCTAAAATATTATAATAATGGGCGTGAGAAGTATGGTCTCTTTCTCTTTCTTTTTATTTTGAGAAATTCTATTTACAGTCCTCAAATGAGAACTGCATGTGCAGGCATATTATTACATGAGAGAAAATATCATTTTAAGAGAGATAATTTTATAATTTTAAAAAATTTTAAAATTAAAATAACCTAGACTTACATTATAATCTCTATTTAAAGATTATATCTAGCATTACACTTTCTTCTTACATGATTTTATCAGTGTTTTCTCTTTCTTTTTTAACCAACTGAACGTGGTCTTCGTCTGGTCTGGAGACTGGACGTCTGGAAAGCACAACATGGGATGCGCTGACAGCACTTACGTCCGTCCAAAAAAAAAAAGCAGCGGCAAAAATTCCATATTTCGCAGGTCTTTCCGCGTCGCGTGGGCAGTAAACATGAAGCCGCCGTGGGGTACCTACTACCTAATCTTTATTTTCACTTCGGTCGGCTGTTTCGTCGGTACGTAATGGCTCCATTTTCCATTATCAATTGCACTCTTGAGTGGGTGTCAATATTATTATTATAATTTTGAAGGATGAAACTACTTTTCTTCAGTCCATCTCCACTTTCTTATTATATATCTTATCAAATATAAAATATGTAAAATTATTAAATATATATTAAAGTAATATCATGTGATTTTTAAAAAAAAATAAAATAATAATTACAATTGTGAGTACGCAAATATCACACAATTATTTTTAAAAAAATAAATAAATACGAAACACACATGAAAAAAAAAATTAATTTTATAATTGTGAACTCCACTATTTTTCAAAGCGAATACACGACGTTTGCATACTCCACGATTGTATGCAGCATTGCTCACCTAGATTTATGCACTAAAATTATATGATTGTAGCTTTTAACTCTGTTTTTAAGTATAGATTTTATTGTAATCAGAACAATATAGAGATAGTGTTTTTTAAAGCTTGGTTTTAGACTTTTTGTAATCTCCAAACTTTTCTTATAAAGATATTCCTCCATTAAAAGTGGGGGTTATGAACAAGAATCTTGCTACTGGTACCAAGAAAATGTACCGATAATAGGATTGATAAGTACAAATACACTTTTATTTTTTGTTTTTTGTTTTTATTTCAATCATTTTTACACATTTTTAAATATTTTTAAAAAATTCAAAAAAAATTACTAATTCACTAATAATCACTTCCTTAATCATTAATTTAAAAAAAATAATAAAAAAATGGATCCATTTTGTCAATAGATAGGAATCCTCAATTCAACTAACATTTTCTTATAAATAAAAATGAAAGTACCGTCTCTCTTCTTTATAAAAAAAAATGTTGTGCTTAAAGTTATGCATACATATAATACTTCTCTCTCTCTCTCTCTCTCTCTCTCTCTCTCTCTCTATATATATATATATATATATATAAATCGTTAGTGTATTACTAGCTAGCTAAGAACATGCTTTATTGAGCGTACCAAAAAGAAAGGTAAGCAATGAATTAGTAAAGTTACATGCACTTTGATTATTAACTACCAAATCAGTTCAGCCTTTTAAGCTTCCTTCGATATGAAGTAGTAGTAGCTGCTTTTAGGCTGTTTACATGATCAGAAATCAGAATCCACTACTGCATGCATGCATGCATGGATACTATATACATACATACAGACACACACACTTATAATAAAGCAGTAGTACTAGCGCCAGCTTAAAAGTTAAAAGTGCACAATTAATTATATCCTTGATTAGAAAAGAAAAATAAAATTATTGTACATGCATGCATATTGCAGCATGTTTATCATCAATAAAGTCATTTCATATTGTTAACCACACCTTTTTATAGGAGCTAGGAATATCTCTCATCTAATCTCTTTTATGACGACAATTAATTATGATATGATCGATCTGTTTAATTATGATTAAATAATTTCTTAATTTAATTACTAAGATATTATTATCTTAATTATACACCAATCCATCCCATAATAATAAAAGCACAGATTTCATGCATGCAATCATGTCCTTATTAATCAATCTCATGGCACCATGCATGCATATATATATATATATATAATAATGATCAGTGCATGTCACACTATATATAACGATATTATAATTAAACACTAGATTTCATGTTGAGCACATGCATGCACGTTTTGTTCTTATTAATTAGTCTTATAGCAGCTAGCATGCATGACTAATAATGTATATCCACAAATCATGTTAATTAATTAATTAGTGCAATGGATCGACCAAACGTCGTCTTCATATGTACAACAATTATAAATAGTAATAGATAGTTAGGAATTGAATGATTATGTAAAAGCTTAGGGTTAATTAGTTTAAAAAAAATAGTCTCTATTATATTATTATTTTTTGCATTCATTAATTCGTTAAATTAATTATTTTGGCGTGACAAGTGATGATCATTTGGATAAAGATTGACACATGGCATCCGTCGATGCATCGTCGTTGTTCTTAACTAAACCCCGAAGTCTCGAGCAAGGCCAGCCCGATGGAAGCAAAAGGAGCTGGCCAGACCAATTGCCGTCGGCAAAGTGGGTGGGTGGCTCTTCATTTTTGCCTCCACCAAGTGGGCGGAGGTGAAGACTCTCAATCTCTGTTTTTTTTTTTTTTTTTCTTCTTCCACTATCAATTTTTCATGATATGATTTTTTGAAAGTTTTCTATTGATTTTTTTAAGTTAATTTTTTTTTTATATGAAACTGATTGATAAAAATGCCAAACCCATAGAGAAAATGATAAAATTAAAAAACAGTACGCGTGGAGTGAAAACATAAAGGTGTAAAAAACTGGAAAACGTTTTTGGTACTTTAAATCAAAAATGTTCAGAAATCTCATCTTTCATATATATATATATATATATATATATATATATATAAATATTAGCTAAATCTAAGACAAGCCTATTGTTAGCTTTTGTCGTTTAGGAATGTTATACGACAACTCCTATAAGTAGTTGGGGTCTCTTCTTTTTACCGTTACATTTGTATAAAATTAGGATTGACATGTTCTTTTATCAAAAAAAGGAGTCATGACATGTTTCTGCATTATCACGAATTACTCGACACATAATATATAATATATAGGATTAGGGTTGTGTATAATTAGGCTCGGATCAACTAAACTCTACCCTGAATAAGTAATCAAGTCGTGTTGTTTAACCTACAAATTCATGGATTGATCCGATGGATCCAAATAGCAAATATATATATATATATATATATATATATATATATATCCACGTGAATCACTCGAATTTGTTACATGATTCTTTGTTAGAAATTGAGACTTTAGATTGAAAAATTCTCGTGTATATCCTGTGGCTTGTTATCCAACCGTTAGGAATGATCAAATGTTTGTAAATATATTTTTTTGTTTTTTATTCTAATATTTTTAAGGACAAAATGGGTCAGGTCGACTCAGTACTCCGAGTGCATAAAAGAATCGATGTGTCGGGTCAACTTATGAAATAGGCGTATAATTATTCAAATTAGGATAAGATTGACTCAAGAATGATGGAGGCTCCATTTGACAACGCAACCATTCTCAAGTGTTAATATCATATATAAATTATATATATTCAGATATTTTCTTCTTAAATATCACTCAAATAATACAATAGACTTTAAAATTTTTAATTTATTCATCTAATTATTACAACTTTTTAAAACTCCCAAATAAAATATAAAAAACAATACAAATTTTTTAAATTTTAAAACAAAAATAATATTAAAAACTTTTATTTAAATAATTTTTTAAATTTATAATATTTTTATCTAATTTTTTTTCTCTCTTTTTCTAAAATCTAATAAAACATCTTACTTTAAATTATTTTATTACTATTTATAAATATTCTAAAATATTATAATAATGGGCGTGAGAAGTAGAAAGAATAATTTTGAAGGTGGTCCCTTTCTCTTTCTTTTTATCTTACATGATTTTATCAGTGTTTTCTCTTTCTTTTTTAAGCAACTGAACGTGGTCTTCGTCTGGTCTGGAGACTGGACGTCTGGAAAGCACAACATGGGATGCGCTGACAGCGCTTACGTCCGTCCAAAAAAATAAAGCAGCGGCGAAAATTCCATATTTCGCAGGTCTTTCCGCGTCGCGTGGGCAGTAAACATGAAGCCGCCGTGGGGTACCGAATCTTTCTTTTCACTTTGGTCGGCTGTTTCGTCGGTACGTAATGGCTCCATTTTCCATTATTAATTGCAATCTTTAGTGGGTGTCAATATTATTATTATAATTTTGAAGGATGAAACTACTTTTCTTCAGTCCATCTCCACTTTCTTATTATATATCTTATCAAATATAAAATATGTAAAATTATTAAATATAAATTAAAGTAATATCATGTGATTTTTAGAAAAAATAAAATAATAGTTGTAATCGTGAATACGTAAATATCACACAATTATTTTTAAAAAAAATAAATAAATATGATATACACATGAAAAAGAAATTAATTTTATAATTGTGGACTCCACTATTTTTCAAAGCGAATGCAGGACGTTTGTGCACTCCACGATTGTATGTAGCATTACTCAATCAATAATCATTATAAAATGAAAAATATTTGTTTCCTTTCTATTGAATTTGTAGTCATAAATGTTAGCAAACCTTTCTTCAAAGCTCTTTTTTTTAATCTTAATATATATATCAATAAATCAAGTGGGTTTATTGTAGTAATAAAGACAATACACAATAAAAAAAAAATTTATAGCATGTAATTAAAAGTCGAAATAGGTCAATAAAATAAAACGAAATAACAAGGTTGCTAAATAAAATACAAAGAGAATACTTCAGAAATTATATAGATAATAGATTAGAATAACAATCATGAAGCACCAATAGTACTTACGTGATAAATGAGGTGCACATTAATGCCTGATGATTTGTATTAGAATCAATACAAGTAAGCGAATAACACATTTATATATAGTCAATGGGTGACAAGTTAATAGCTAGGGGTGACGTGTGGTTTGTTTAAAATGGGGACACTTAGAGATAAGGTTTGATGCCCATTTTTAATGGGGATGTGTGGTTTGTCAAGATGCTATTATTAACTTAGCTAGCTTTTGCCTAAATTAAGGTATATCACTAGGAGTTGACTTCAAATTGGGGGGGAGAGAGAGAGAGAGAGAGAGAAACATAATTTCTTCAATTTTCCTTTTCCCTTAACTTGATTGAGTCCATCGGTGAGTCCAAGATCGAAGATCAATTGCTTTGATTTAACCATAAAAAGTAATACTTTTACCAAGATAAATAGCCTACCATATCTAAACAATTATTAATCAAACATCTTTTCATTTCGTTGCAAGAGAAAGAGAGACAATCTATTTTATAATTTAGACTAAATTTTTCAAATTGAATTATGTTATCGAATGACATATCAGTGACGTCAATTGATATTTTGTTAATTTTTTTATTTTTAAGCTTTACTTGTGGAATTTCCTTTTTTTTTTTTTAATGAAAGAAGGGCGGCACCTCCATCTTTTATTCAAAACAAACCCTCACTTATGGGGCGGAGGAAAACTGTAAACAAAAAATATTAATCCAAACTCAAACGACAAGAAAGCTAAATACACGCCCAACAATAAACTAAGGCATAATACTAGGCAAACCAAGATAATCCAATCGAAGCAGTCCTCTCACACGTAGGGGCAATTCATCGAAACCCACATATGTACAATTTAAACCCTCCTCCCCCTTCCTTACTAGAAAATCCGTCACTTTATTCCCTTCTCTATCTTGATGAGAAACCGTGTAAAGAAAATCATGAATCGCTTGCAAGAGCTCTTCCCAAAAATCTCATAAATACCTTACCATACAAGCCTTATTTCTAAGCCATTGTACCACCAAAGCCGAGTCACATTCAATCTTAACTTTCCGAATACCCAGCTCCCTGCAAAGCAATAAACCACAAGTGAGACCCCCAAGTTCTGCTTCATTATTAGAACCAAAGCTAAACTTTGCTGAAAAGGCCACCAAAAATTTTCCTCTGTCATCCCTCAAAACTCCTCCCTTCCACAATTTCCTGGATTACCTCTACATGAACCATCTGTATTCAATCTTACCCACCCCTCCCTAGGTCGTCTTCATGAAATGAGCTTCGGCTTCCTCATTGTTTTTTCAAGCAAGGGCACCTCCAGCTCCGAGAGCACACAACGATCAACACTATACATTGATCCTAGTTTCGTCAACTTACACGAAATCTACTGCAATCAAAACTTCACTAAGAGCCAAATTGTATCCACTGAATCATACATCCCTATCATCCTAGCTACACATCACCACTGCCATAATCTCCAAGACTAGGCATTAACCCAATCAATACCCCTCCTTGCAACAACCTCTTAGCACATCGGAACTAGTAGCAAGCTCTTGCCCACCAGCTGCAACCTCCATACATTGAACTCCCAAAGCTTGTGCTGCCCTCCTCCAAACTGCATTGGCCACCTCCCCCGTGCATAACACATGATCTATATCCTCAATTTTGCCCATTGAGCAACAACTGCAGCAAGACGCTAATGGGATCTCCACCAACTGAACTCTCTCATCCACTAGGAGGCAATTAAATCTTGTCTTCCACATACAAACTGAAATTTTTTTTGGAAGCAAACTGCACCAAATCCACTCCAAGCCCTCAAACTATGGCTGCTTGACACGGGTTATCTCCCATGCATTTGACGTCGAGAAGCACCCATCACTACAAGGATGCCAAATCAGAATATCTTTACCACAACATCCCCCAGGAACCTCTGCAATAATGTCCTCTGCATTATTAGAACCCACCAAGTTCGCCAGCAAGTCCTTATCCCACTTGTCCTCCACCCAACAATCCTTAATTTCCAACGAGGTTGTAACACGTTAGGCGCAGAAGCAACTAGAGGCCCACGAGCCAACCATTTATCAAACCAAAATGAGACAACTCCCTCAAGCACCCTTATAGTCATATTCTCCATAACTTCAGGCATCACCATACAAATGGACTTCCAAAAACAGGAATCTGGACTTCTAACTTTGGCTTCAAAAAAATGCTTACCTCTAAAATATTTGGCTTTAAAAATCCGAGTCCACAAGTTATCAATAGATAGAAGCCTCCAAGCAAACTCCATGTGTAACGCCCGTTGCATCTCAGAAAAATCTCTAACACCAATTCCCCCCCTTGGACATTGATTTACATAGCTTCGACCATGCCCTCCATTTCCACTTAGCCCTTCCATGCTCCTCCCCCCTAAAAAAAGGAAGCCAAAATGAAATTCAATTTTCTCAAAACAAGTTTCGGGATATTTAAAACTGCTAGCAAATGAGTTGTCATGCTAAAGAGGACATATTTGAGAAGAATCAACCTCCCACCTTGAGATAACAATTTAAATTTCTAGCCGGCGACTTTGTTCTGAAATTTATTAACCAACGGCTCCAATACCCTAGCAGTCAACTTCCCAGAAATAAGTGGTGCACCCAAATACCAAGTTGGAAGCTTTCCTTCTACAAAACCTGCGAGCCAAAGCAAAGATGCCCTTACCAAAGGAATTTTCTCAGAAAAAAATAAAGCCGGCTTCTCTCTGTTGATAAGTTGCCCCAACCATAAAGCATATTTCTCTAACGTTTTCAAGAGTACCTTCAAAGACTTCCTCTCCCCATTAGTAAAAATCAATAAATCATCCGCATATAACAAATGTGAAATTAAAATAGCCTCACGTGGATGAATAAATCTCCCAATTCTACCTTGCTCAAACTCCTTCTTCAATAATCTAAACAGAACCTCCCCTATATTAATAAGCAAATAAGGCGATAAAAGGTCTCCCTGTCGCAACCCTCTCAAAGGTTGAAAAAAACCCATATAAGTCTTATTCATCATGATAGAAAACCACGGAGACTTAATGCACACTTCGATCAAGCCACAAAATTTTTCTAAAAATCTAAAGAGTAATGCTACATACAGTCGTGGAATGCGCAAACGCCGTGCAGTCGCTTTGAAAAAGAGTGGGGTCCATTATTAAAAAATTAATTTCTTTTCATGTGGGTCCCTTATTTATTCACTTTTTTCAAAGCGACTGCACGGCGACTGCACGCTCACGACTGCAAGTATCATTTCTCAAATCTAAAACCTGCCCAAACAGTTAATTAAAAAATCTCAATCCACCCTATCATAAGTTTTGGCCATATCAATCGTCATCACCACATTTCTACCACTAGTCTTCTTCTTAATAGACTTCACCATCACCTGAGTAAGAGAGATTCTCGAAAATGCTCCTACCCGGAACAAAGGCACCTTGCTCATGAGAAACAATCCATGAGAGAAATGACGTCATCCGCCTCACTAAGATTTTAGAAAAAATCTTATAGGCCACTGAACACAAACTTATTAGGCGGAACTTATCAAAACTTCTGGGTTCCTGCACTTTCGGAATGAGAACAATAAAAGAAAATGAATAAAATCTCGACAAAGCATTACCAGAAAAGAAATCCTTAGAAGCCTCCACCACATCATCCTTCACAATGTCCCAACAAGAAAGATAAAAAGTCGAACCAAAGCCATCTGGTCCCAAGCTACTAAGCTTTGGAATCGACATAAAGGCCTCTCTCACCTCATCTTCGGAAGTCACTTGACAAAGAGTCTCATTTTCAGCAACCGAAATGATCTTATTCACCACCTGTGACAAATCCTCCTGCGGCGTAGCACTCCCTCCACGAAGGAAATCCTGAAAAAACCAAACAACACCAATTTGCACCTCTTCTGGTGATTGCAGCTCCACCCCATCCACTAACGTCATAGACGAAATGATAGCCCTCCGCCTTCTCATGTTAGCAACAATATGCAAAAACTTCAAATTTTGATCACCCTTCCTCAAGCCACTTCTTTTTAGCCATTTGAGCCAAACAGATCTCCTCATTATTCTCCCAAAAATTCAGTTCCGCTTTGGAAACCAGTAACTCCATCTCCAAGTCTTTTTTATAACATTCTTGAAGTTGTTCATCCACCTTTTCAATTCTCTCCCCAATCTCCTTGATAGTGTTACTGACATGGCCAAAAACATTTTTGCTCCAAGCCTTCAATGCTACCTTCAGCTTCTTAAGCTTTGCTGCAAGTTTAAACAGACCCCTCTCAACCATAGGTTCCCTCCAAACCGCAGCCACACAATCTTGAAAAGAAGGATGTTGAGCCCATATATTCTGAAAATGGAAAGGTGCTGGATCATATATTTCTTCTACCACATATCCCTGAATGAACACTGGACTATGATCTAAAGTTTTCCTAGATAACCATAGACACCAAAGGAAAACAGGGCATAAAGCTCTCATTTATGATAGCTCTATCCAATCGAGCCCAGTTACACACACAACCCGCCTAACCATTACACCATGATAACTTTCAACCCTTTACAGGGAGTTCCAGCAAACCACAAGAATTTAAACACCGATTAAAATCCTCCATTGCCACAAGTGATCTCAAATTACCACCTACTCTCTTTCCATCCTCTTGTATTATGTTGAAGTCACCCACAACCATCCAAGCAACATCTCCATTGTGACCCTCTAGCGCTTGCCACAACTCCTGCCACTCTAAGTAATTGCATTTCGCATATACAAATGTTAACATCATCTTCTGGTTCGCACTCTCAAAACATCCAATCAACAACTGGTCTATCACATAAAAAATATTCACCTCAAATTCCTCCTACCATAATAGCCACACTTTACCCCCCACCACCTCATTGGAACATAAATTCTTGAAACCCAGAAAACTAGACATCTGGGGTAATTTATCCTATCCTGCAAATGGTTCTACAATAGCTATAATCGAAATATTCAACTTCTTAATTAAACTTTTAAGTCTCTTCCGCGGCATGTCTAAAACTCACATGTTCCATACTAGTGCATTTTCAATCATAAATTAAATTTCGAAGGGCAGGACAACACCTGCTGAGAATGATGCAACACCATGTTACTTTTATTCTTTAATCCTCCCCAAGACAATTTTCCATCACACTCAGACTCATAGCCTTTCTCCTTAGCAATCTGTTGTAGAGAGACTTCTTCATCGCAGTCCCACAAATGGCCATCAACTCCCACAAACTCATGTTCCACACCCCTACCCTCCACTACTAACACCTCATCAATCACTCTCGATGAACCTCCCCCCTCCCAAACCAGTCTATTTTTGCCATCCACTAATAAAAAATTCACCACAAGAGATGTTATGGCAATCTGCATGCTTGCAAGGGTCCCTCCATGTAAATACAAATCATCCTTTCTAAGATACACCTCTACCTATTTACCATCCCCACCCCCCATCCTCCTACACTGCCACCTCCAACGGGACCACACAAGACGACCCTAAACCACCTCCATCTTGCAAAGCAATAATCTCCGCTCCACTATTGCTCTGCACACGATTAACGTTAGGGTCTCTCTCCACTTCTACATCCACCCTTTGAAACTCCATTTGCTCATCCGGAACAACCACTCTCGCAGATTGAACCACCACTGGATCATCTTGGTGCTTTGATACCTTCGAAACCCATATCTCACGCCACACTTCCTTATTGGATCCATGTTTTCCACCTTCCTTCATCACCTAAACATAGAATACTTGGCTGTCCCACCATACACAGAACTGTGATATGGCCTTGCCTTCGACATTTGGAGCAATAAAACCCCATCTTTTCATACCGAATGGGCTGCTATAATTTCTTATTAGCCACCATAATAGGAAAACCTTGAACCAAATATGCTAAGAGGTCAACCTCAACACAAATCCTTGCACCCATAGCACGGGTTCTATTCAAAGTTGCGTTATTAGTGCCAAGATATCGACCAAACTTGCTGGCCAATATTTGAAGGCAATCCCTACGATACAAGTGCATCGGCAATCCTGGTAAGAAAATCCATTGAGCCGCCATGGAAGGTTTTTCATTCAGGTTGAACTCTTTTTGTCCACTGAAAAATTCTGAAATTGCACCCCTCTATCACACAACCTTCCCTAACCCAACAATGAACAAAATCCCTCTCACTAGCCATTTGCACCAGGACATGATAATCATCCATGAAACTCACAGTAGGAATTTTCAGAAGGCCCCATGTTTTGACAATGGCCAATCGCACCGCATCGATCGTAAGCCTCGCACGAAGGAATTTCAAAACCAACGCAAACCGAAAGTCCTCAGCCACCTTATTCATCTCCACCTCCGTGAAAATAAACCTCAATTCTCCATCAACCTCCACCGGATATCTCATAGGCAATTTGAACCTCGAAGGATTATTAATATGTGCCAATGCCTGCATGTAGGACTTTTGAGGAAGACCACCCTCCTTACCACCAAGTACTCCTCCCGAACCACTTGGATCTCCATCAGGACGAGGTCCTACTAGTGCCGATGATACCAAAGGGCCCAGGGGCTCCGTCATAGTGAATCCCTAGAAGAAAAAATCCTAACCACCAAGCAAAAGATACCTCCGAAAATTACGGAGCTAAAAGACTTTTACTTACAGAATTTTTAGGTGACAATAGTACGTAAATGTGAAAAGTAATATTAGGTTAAGGATAGATAAGTTTCGACGTATATTTTATAAAGAAAGTTTGGCCTCATTATTAAAAGTATGAAGTCCACTTTTTGAGCATGCCGGCCGGAGGCTTGCAAACATATATAAGTTTGTGCAATTTACTTTCCAAGTTTGAATTCTTATATATTGGCGTAACTCAGACATTTTCAATTATGCGACACCATATGTAACATTAGCAAAATCTCGGATTAAGATTTTCTATAGTGTTTTATTCAAATATTTTTTATAATTCGAAAAAAGATAGATAGGACTTCACTATATTTAATGTTAGGATGCTCGTTGCTCCCTGACAGCATTTATTAGCTCCGTTTAGATAGTGAAAATGTTTCATCTCATTCCATTTCATTATTATAATTTTTATAAATTTTTACACAAAATATAATAAACATTTTAATTTTTTAAAATTTTAAAATAATAATAATATTAAAAAATAATATTTTATTCAACTAATTTTAACTTTTATTTAAAATCATCTCATCTCATCTCATTTCAATTTTCATCTCATCTCCTCTCCTTTCCTTTCCTTTCCTTTCCTTATCCAAATTCCAAACCACGCCAAAGGGTCTCCATCATATTCCGTGTCGTGTAATATAAGATTCAGCCATACTCCTACTACTCGTACTCCTATGTGTCGTTTTTAACCTTTTTCCCGTTGAAAAATAACCCATAGATGGTCACAATCTTTGTCTATTGATGTCTGATCCTACGGCTACCATTAAGTTCCTCAAGGGGGCCACAATCATTCAGTGCCGTACGATTTTAGTTAATGGAAAATCCCACTTAAAACCTTTGTGTTACGCTAACGAATTACATGTTTTGCTCTCAACCACTAAAGTTGATGAACGAACCCTTTTTTCTCCTTTTTTTTTTTTTTTTTTTTTTTTTGTCTTTTGGATAAATATTACTCTTTCTAATTATAAAAAAAAAATAACCTTTATATTTTATCTCTATAAATATCTAATCGTTAATTGTGTGATGCATTTTAGCCCATAGAATTGAATAAGAGTGCAAAATCTAAGTTTTAGTAGTTGGAAGGTATAATATGTCATTTTGATCAGTTTTGGGGTAAAATGAGAAATTTTTATAATTTAAGGATGTAGTTTTCTCCCCTTTTTTAAGAAAACTATAATAAAGAATGCTTCCATTTGTAGTAAAAATTAAAAATATAAGTATAACTTATTCATAAAGATAAATGATATTTACAGTTTTAAAATGTGTAAATTCCTCACACTTATTTTCGTAATTTTTTTAATTGTAAATCTCATTTTTTTTTAAAAAAAGTCGCACGGACTGCACACTTTAAAACTATATCTAATATTACCTATTCATAAATGTGAAAAAACGAGATTAATATTCTCTACATTTATCAAAATAATTCTATAATGATATATAATTTTAGTCACTAAGCTTACATTTTTTAAAAATTAAATCAATATAATATTTAATAAGCTAAGATTTTCTAGAATCTTTTTAATTCAATATTATTCACCTCTAAATTATTAAAGTAATTAATAATGCTTTTATAATAAGAACTGCCTTTAAAAAAAAAACCATATGTTGCATGGAAAATGGTATGTACCAAGTCCACCTATATGGCGACATCCAACCAGCAGGCACATTAATAGCGCGTGAGAAACACTCGATACGTGTACACCAGTACACGTGATGTTACCCTCAACTACGCCTATAAGGCTTGGAAACGTACCGGTGGATCCCAAAAAGCGCGTGGGGTTGTTAATTCTGTTGGTTCTCAATGGCCACTATCCCTAGGTTTGCCTCCCTTTCTGCCTGTTTTTTGTCTTCCCCATTGTTTGATTCCCACATTTCCTCAAAGCCAACGTTGTCATCATCCCCCACCATTTACAAAAAGTTCCTCTCTCTTTTTCATTGGTTTTATATAGGGTTCGTGAATCACCTCTGTTATATAATCCATGTGCAATTTAAAAAGTGGTTGAATGCATGATGTGCGGTTTCATGTTTCTTGATTAGCCTCTCGACTGGTACCGATGCTGTTCCTTTCTTCTTCTTTCTTCCTTCCTACAAAATGAAAGCTCCATTAAAAGTTCTAGTAGATTTCAATTACTTACAGCTTTTTTCTTGTTTTTTGATGATCCCATGGCGGTTGTAGAGAAAATGCTCCCGGATTTGTTATTTGGGTTATCTTTTTTGTTGGATGGAGGAGAACAGAGAGAGCTCCATTTCTCTAACCCAGGTAGAAAACAAAACTAATGTTAATTCTTTCTTGTTGTGTAATCTTTCTTAGTGGAATGGATTCTGTTTTTTTTTTTTTTATTATTTCCATTTCCTTTCTGTGGAAGCTAGATTAATTGCCAATGTTTACCGTTTAATAGGAATAGAAATTTGGCTCGTTTGTTGGAAATGCAATTTGATTGTAGCTGAGAAAGATTGAACCCATATCTTTGTTGCGAACAGGACACTAATTGGGACGCAGGGAGTGTCAGAATCCGACATGGGAGATGGGAATCAAACATCAAGGCTTTTCCTTTTTGCTGAAATACCATAGTGATACGAAGATATAAAAATTGTTGCGGTGGATCGAAAGTGTGGATTTTGATCTGAGTTTCTCCTGGGAAGAAGAATATGCTGTGAAATAAAAATTGATTAGAAGTAGCTGAGGAGAGGAAATTTTATCAATGAATCCGATGGAGGCAGTGCCGGAGCAGCCAGAAACAGAGCAGCCCAGCGTGCCTCGGAAAAAGATGAAGAAACAGTTAACTGGAAAACGCGATGACACCCTTTTGCATTCTGCAGTAAGGGAAGGAAATCTTGCTGTTGTGGTAGAAATCCTTGGCGGCACCGGAGAGGCCGAGCTGAAGGAATTGTTGGCTAAGCAAAATCATGCTGGCGAGACAGCTCTTTATGTTGCCGCAGAATACGGTTCTGGTGATTTAGTTAGGGAGATCATCAAGTACTATGATCTTGCTGATGCAGGCATCAAAGCAAGAAATGGCTTCGATGCATTACACATTGCTGCAAAACAAGGAGAATTGGGTACGCGTTCATTTTGAATAAATCTATTTGCAATCTTCTTCATTGATACAGCAAATACACTACTAACATGGAAGCCTGTCAAAACGTATATGGGCTGCTATAAATGGTGTTCTTTTGTGGAAAGTACTTGTTCTTTAGAAGGTAATTTGTGTGTTTGTTTTGGACATTTTTGCAGAGGTATTGAAGGTTCTAATGGAGGCCCATCCAGAATTGACCATGACAGTGGATGTGACAAACGCGACGGCTTTGCATACAGCTGCAACACAAGGGCACACAGAGGTTGTGAAGCTTTTGTTGGAGGCAGGAAGCAGTCTGGCAACCATTGCAAAAAGTAATGGGAAAACAGCTTTGCATTCTGCAGCAAGAAATGGTCATTTGGAGGTCGTGAAAGCGCTGCTGGGAAAGGAGCCTGGGATTACAAGAAGAACAGATAAGAAGGGGCAGACAGCAGTGCACATGGCAGTGAAAGGACAGAGGAATGAGGTGGTGGTAGAGGAGTTAATTAGGGCTGATCCTTCTTCGGTTAACATGGTTGACAATAAGGGCAACACCGCGTTGCATATAGCAACCAGGAAGGGCAGAGCTCAGGTAATCAGCATTTCCTTGGCCAGTTGGCCTCTTAGTTTAGCAGCTGCACAATTCTATTTGAGAATGAGAAATACTTTAGCCAAGATCCTACAACATTAACCGAAAACAGATTACCCAATCGTAAGTTACCATGTATTACCTTTAATTTTTTTTTAAAACAATAATAAATTAACTTAAAAAAAAACAAGAAGCTATTTTTTTTTTATTTAAAAAAAACCAGTTTTATATTTATTAAAAAAAGATGAAAGTGCCCTCCTTTTTCAATCTTCGATTTTTTATAGAAAAGTTGGTTTTTTATTATAAGAATTTCTCTATTTATTTCTCCTTTTCAGCATCTATATGAAAACGATTTTGCAACTTGTAAAATGCTGTTTCTAGAAAAATTGAGAAATCGCTTTCTGGGTTATAGCTAGGCCGCCCATAGAAGATGATTACAGAGTTGGGAACAATGGTCCACTAAAAAGTTAATTTATTGGATGTGCGATGCACTACTGGTTATAATGATAGATCTAGAATTTAAGGTCTTTAAAAGTTAGTGCTGGAAAATAATGGCAGAACAAACATCGAAGTCTAGTTTTTCTAACATCTCTATCAAGCAATTACATGCAATTGTGTTTGGTTGGCAGACCTACCTCAATCCATTTCAAAACATTTATTGATGGGATATTTCTATAAAAAAGTTAAACTCATGTCAATATATTTTATACATTTAAACACAAATCTCAACATATTTACATTCAAACACATCTCAATAAGATCCATAAAATATTATTATTTATAGATCAACTCAGATCATCTAAAATCACCTCAACATCCAAATGCAACTGGGCTCGTTTGGATAGTGAAGTGAGATGAGATGAGATGAGATGGTTTTAGATGAGTTAAATAAAATATTCTTTGAATATTATTTTTTAATATTATTATTGTTTATTTTATTTTGTATGTGAATTTGAGAAAATTGTAATGATGAGATGAGATGGATTAAGAGTGTTTCTGTATTCAAATGGGCTTGATTTTTCATTTTCAATATTTCGAACAAGGTTGATAGCCCAACAATGCACCCTTTCAGGGTTTCGATTCATATGCAGCCATGTTTTTTAGCCACTCATTGTGTTAGTTCCTGCAGAGAGTTTATAATTGATCGAATTTCCACCTTAAACTAAACAGTTTTCTTAATAGATTCAGCTGAAAGGAAGTTTACATGATTCATGGACTCTTTATGCAGATTATAAAGATGATTCTCGGACACAAAGAGATAGACACAGAAGCTGTCAACAAGGCTGGAGAAACTGCCCTAGACACGGCCCAGAAAACTGGCCACTCTGAAATCGTAGCCATTCTTCGGGAGTTTGGGGTTCAGAGCGCCAAAAATATCAAGCCTCAAGCACCAACAGGCACTGCCCGGGAGTTGAAACAAACTGTCAGTGACATTAAGCACGAAGTTCACCATCAGCTAGAGCATACTCGACAAACCAGAAGACGTGTTCAAGGCATTGCCAAACGTCTCAATAAAATGCATGCAGAAGGTCTTAACAATGCAATCAACTCCACAACCGTTGTGGCTGTCCTCATTGCCACAGTTGCATTTGCAGCCATATTCACAGTCCCTGGCCAATATGTTGATGACCCAGAAAACATTCCTCCTGGACTCTCCCTAGGGGAAGCCAATATTGCTCCAAAAGCTCCCTTCATCATCTTCTTCATCTTTGATTCCATTGCCCTCTTCATTTCCCTAGCCGTTGTGGTGGTGCAGACCTCCGTTGTAGTTATAGAAAGCACGGCAAAGAAGCAGATGATGGCAATCATCAACAAACTAATGTGGTTAGCCTGTGTGCTTGTTTCAGTGGCATTCTTGGCTCTTTCATTTGTTGTGGTAGGTGAGAGTGAAAAGTGGCTGGCAATTGGAGTTACAATTATAGGAACAACCATAATGGCTGCTACTTTAGGTACCATGTGTTTTTGGGTAATTAGGCACCGAATCGAGTCCTCAAATCTGAGGAGCATTCGGAAGTCATCGTTGGGAAGCAGATCAAGATCTTGGTCAATATCAGTAATGTCAGACTCTGAGATCCTGAACAATGAATACAAGAAAATGTATGCAATTTGAAATTCTCCATATGCGTGTATAGTAGTCGGCATAAGTGACCTTATGGTTCTTTATATTAACATCTAAAATGTACATCCCCTGAGGAATTGATCATAGTTTTTTCTTCAAAAATATTTGATTACTACCATACCGGATTAGTGATACAAAGATTCTGCTCAGTTAAATCATTAATGTAGTCTGAGCATGACTGTCAAATGTGGACTTGTGAACATTAGAGACAACTTTTACTGTTATGAACCAATCTCATTATACTCAAACCTAGGAGATACTAAACTTAAGTTGAACATGTTGGTGACAAAGAGGAGCAACAAGAAATCGATGCATCTTATAAAGTTTCTACCCGATTTGATGTCACCAGATCAAATTTAGACAGAAGTTATCTAAAGATATGAGTGACAACTAAGATTCAATAATGTACAGCCTTTCACTTTTCTTTTGGAAGTCAAAAAATTGTGGACAGATTCACGTCAGAAATAAAGATCCAATTATAGCTTCCAGCCTTTTCTTTTCCTTCCCTTTTTGTTTCTTAAAATAGAATCACTACTACGAAATTGATCCTTTTCATGATCTCCTACCAATGGAGAGAGAGGTGGCAATTGATTACATATTTGTAGGGACAATGCTAGGTGAGAAAGGTGACTGATCTAGCATTGTACCAATAGTGCAAATTGCACTTTTATTTTTTTTTCTTTTTTTAATCATTTTTTAAATTCCTTTATATATTTTGAAAAAAAAAATTCACAAACACGTTAAAAACACTTCCTTAACTATTAAGTAAAAAAAAAAATCGATAGCTTCTCCCAATGTGAGAAGCATTTTCATATTTGTAGTTCATAAAAGGATAACCTCCAAAACATCAAAAGCATTGGAGTTGAACCATTATTGGAAATCATATGAAACTTGACCAAGAATGAGATAAACCAAACCATATATGGAGGTAGGTTTTACCATTTAGTCTACTTCCCACAGTGTTATTAAATGTTATATAAATATAAATAGAATAATACTATCGGGTCATCTGAAATTTACCACTTAGATGGTGCTCTTGATATGACACCATCACGTAGTGCCACGTAGTTTATTAAAAAAAAAACAAAAAATACAAACACGAAAGAGATATATGAATCTAGAGTTTCAGTCTTCCTCTTTTAATTTTTCGAATGCCCTTCTGTTTTGAATTTTTTTTATAATAAATCACGTGAGACCACATGGTGATGACACGTCAAGAATGCCACATTTGAGCAATAAGTTTCAGATGGCCCAATAGCAAAACTCATATAAATATATCTATTCTATATTAAAAGCGGCAATGCAAAAAGTAACAATATTTTTTCATCTTCCTTTTTTTTCCTATTTTACCCTTCTGTTTGAGCAGTTTTTCCATTTTGTCCCATATGTGTAATTTATATAAATACAGAAACAAGAATAATTACAAAATTTCTTTAGATGTTAAAGAACATTACACCCAAATTTTAAAAAAAAAAACAACCCCTCGGGACTGAAGAGGAAGATTTCTAAGATTTCAAAATTTCTACAAAATCACTAAAACAATATATCCATATACACAAAAGGGAAGCAAATACATAAACAAATATCTAATACAAACCAAACCAAATCTGTAATGCATGTGTAGATCTACAAAAAAAAAAAAATCGTCAAACGGTTCCACAAACAGGATGGGTTTGATACATCTCTAGATCTAAGAAAAAAAAATCGTTCAAAAGATTCCACAAACAGAGGATTGAAATAGATTATATGCATATGCATGAGAGAAAATCATACTCAAATACAATCTGTAAGTTGTTGAAAATTTTCCAACTTCAGCAAAAAAAATCTTACCCATGTACACAAACCAAACCAAATTCAAAAACAATGTGTAATACATATGTACATCCCACCAAATACCAACATTGAAGCCCAGCCATGCCTGGAACACCAAAAACCATCGCCATCAAATCACTTGATCTGCAACATCTGCCTAGATCTACAACGACCCCAAAACCACCCAAATTTGTCATGAGACCCACCATGCAAGGAGGATACTCACTCAAAGCGATTCACTTTAATCACTTCTCCAACCCTAACCATTTCTCTCTTCCCCTCCTTGTCTGACGTGAAATTAAGAGAGTGAGTGTTATGGTCCCATATTGTTTAGGAGTCAAATAGTATGTGTGCATATAAGCCTAGGGGCACCACCACCTAGCAAGCTTGTTTTCTAGGATGTGAATCCTTGGGTCATATATTACACATAACAAATGGTATCAGAGTCACCCCACGTATGCAGTCCATATTGGCAAGGTTACAATCGTGCGGCACGGGGGTGATGCCGGCATGGCAGTGTTTGTCCGGGACTAAGAAAGACCTAGCGCACAGCTAGCCCATGTGCGCGCCAAGACTGCCTTGGACGTCGGCTGCGGAGCGTGGTGGTTGTTACGATCCCACATCAACTAAGTATAAGATTGGTTGGTGATTTATAAGCCCCTAGACACTCTTCCCTTGTAAACTGATTTTCAAGGGTGAGTTCTACCTAGTGGGTTCATAACAGTGGTATACAACCAGGTCAGTTCCATGGCAAAAAGGACTCGATTGTCACAGCTTTCTGAAGTTGTTACACAAATGAAAAAAGAAAATGTAGAACTCAAAGAAGCACAAAATCAGCAACAAATACTGCTAGAGGAACTCATCCAGTAAGTGGGCAATCTTGCAAATAATTATACCACCCCCTCCCACACCATTACTAGCTTACCATACAAACAACCCAGAAACAACCATTAAAACCCAGAAAGCAGCCAAAATCCTGAGGGAAACCGTACTCACTTCAACAACCCAGTTTTTGAGAATTAGGTTGGGATCCACAGTAGAACTGTAAGGCTGGATTTTCCCAAATTTAATGGATCTGATCCGAATGGTTGGGTCTTTAGGGCTCAACAATTTTTCAACTACCATGGCACACCCAATACCCAAAAAAATACATTTAGCCTCATTCCATATGGAAGGAAAAGCTCTCACGTGGTACCAATGGCTATTAGCTTCTCACCCAATAGCCACTTGGCCTAAATTTTTGCAAGCACTTCGAGTCAAGTTTGCTCTTACTCCTTTTGATGATCCTGTAGCAGATTTCACCAAGTTAAGATAGGTATCCACAGTGGAGGAATACCAAACAGAATTTGACGTATTATCCAATCGTATTTCTGAACTTCTGGAAGACTTTCGGATTAGTACTTTCCTTAGTGGGCTACGTGACGATATTAGAATCATGGTCACTATGTTTAGACCTACAAACCTTCCTACTGCTTTTGGTCTAGCCAAACTATACGAAGAAGAGGTATGGTGCAAGTTCAAAAATCAAAACAATACCAACACCTTCCAGCCCATCCCCGATAAGCCAAGTTCAACCAAAATCTAACTTTCCTAGACTCCAAGCACTTAACCCCCATTGGCAACTAGGTCCCCCACCTCCTAATTATCCCTCACGACCAAACAAATCAGACCAACCCAGTAAATCTCATCTTCCCATACAATGCATTACTTCAACACAAATGAAAGAAAGAAGGGACCATGACCTTTGCTACTACTATGATGATAAATGGGCCCCCGGTCACAGGTGTAGAACTCCCAAGCTATTCCTTTTGAAAGGATTAGAAGCTAAGGTTGAGGAAGAAGTCTTCAAAGATGTCTGAGAAGAACCTGCCATAAGAGAAGAACAAACAATAGATGAGGAATAGACATTATTAGGCATATCACTTCATGCAATTTCAGGTACTCCTACTCCTCGCACCAGGCGATTATGGGGGATATTAGAGAACCACTATGTGGTGGTTTTAATTGATTCCAGAAGCACACATAGCTCCATTGACCCTAGCATAGCCAAGAAAGCTAATCTAAGGATTACATGAAGCAACAACCTCTCAGTAATTGTGGTTAATGGGGATCGATTACCCTGTTTAGGATGTTATGATGTAATTTCATTCCACCTCCAAGGTAATTATTTTTATGCTAATCTATACTTGTTGCCTTTGGTGGGATGTGATTTGATCCTCGGGGTGGATTGGCTATCCTACTTGGGACCCATCTTGTGGGATTTCACACAGCTCACAATGAAGTTTACATGTTTTGGAAAAAGGATGCAGCTCTAAAGGCTTAGTCCCTCGGATTTAACTATGGAAGATGCAGAAAATTTCTATATAAGGGGGAATCCTAAAGGATTAATGCTACTGCTAATGAAGGTTTCACGGGAAGACAACTCCAACACTATTCCTGAAGAGTTATAGCCACTGCTGGAGAAGTTCCACTCAATTTTTCAAGAGCCAAATGGGCTCCCCCAACATCGAAGTCAAGACCACAAGATACCCCTTATGGATGGTACCAAACCAGTAAGTATTCGGCCCTATCACTATCCATATTATCAAAAAACAGAAATTGAAAAATTTGTTGATGAGTTGCTGAGAAATGGAGTCATACAACCTAGTCAAAGTCCATATTTCTCTTGCGTATTATTGGTGCGAAAGGTAAATAGTAGCTGGAGAATGTGTGGATTACCGGGCTTTAAATCAAGCTACTATCAAAGATAAGTATCATATTCTTATCATTGATGAACTTTTAGATGAATTGGGAGGGACATCAATTTTTTCTAAGTTGGATTTACGGTCGGGATACCATCAAATTTGGGTAGACCCCCAAGATAGCCCAAAACAACATTTCAAACCCATTAAGGTCATTACGAATTCCTAGTAATACCTTTCGGCCTAACTAACACCCCATCCACATTCCAATGGCTTATGAATGATATTTTCCGTCCCTACTTAAGAAAATCTATTATTGTATTTTTTGATGATATTTTAATATTTAGTAAATGCTGGAATGATCATCTTTTACACCTCGAAACAGTGCTGAAATTACTCCAACAGCACCATTTGTATGCGAAGGCGACTAAATGCAGGTTTGGGAATTCGGAAATAGAATATTTGGGGATATCATTTCCTCAAAATGGGTCCAAGCCAATCCAAGCAAGATTTCAAGTATGCAGTGGCCTCTACCTACTTCATTAAAGGCTCTAAGGGGATTTTTGGGTCTCACCGGTTACTACTGGAAGTTCATCAAAAACTATTGGAGTTTCGCAGCCCCCCTTACGACACTATTGAGGAAGGATGTCTTTCAATGGAACCCAAAGACTACAGAAGCATTTCATCACCTCAAACAAGCCATGGCCACTGCACCAGTTCTAGGGCTACCAAACTTCTCTAAAACATTCATCAATGAGTGTGACACTTCCGGAGAAGGCGGAGGGGCAATACTAATGCAAGAAGGAAGCCCTTTGACTTATCTAAGTCAAGGATTAAAAGGTAAAAGTTTACAACTATCTACCTACAAGAAAGAGCTCCTTGCTCTAGTCATGGAAGTTAAAAAATTGACATATCTACTCGGGCAGAAGTTTAAAATTGGCACGGACCAACAGGCCCATAAATATTTGGTGGAGCAATGGATTGGTACTCCATCCCAGCAAAAATGGGTTTCAAAATTGATAGGTTATGTGTTTACAGTGGAGTATAAATCTGGATGTGAAAATAAGGCAGCCAATGCCTTATCCAGAATTGAAAATCAGCAGCAATATATTCATGCAATCACTCTCACTCAATTGGAAACTCCATGGATCTATAAGGTGAAAAAGGCTTACCCAGCAGATGAACATCTTCAAAAACTACTCAAGCAGCTATAGGAAGGTATCCCCTCAGATCAGAAGTTCTAGTTGCAGGGTATCATTCTCTACAAAGGGAGGATACACCTACACACCAGTCAAGAGCTCCAGCAACAAGCCCTACAGGAAATGCACAATCATCCATTAGCAGGGCACTTAGGGTATCATAAAACTTTAGCAAGGGTGGAAAAAAATTTTACTGGCCTGGGTTAAAGGGAGCTGTCAGGACCCATGTACAAGAATGTGAAATCTGCCAACGAAATAAAAGTGAGCACAACCACCAATCAGGACTACTCCATCCCTGAAAAACCATTGACTGGCATTAGCATGGATTTCATCGAAAAATTGCTCCAATCCTCCAATAAAAATGCCATCATGGTTGTGGTTGATTGACTCACCAAATACGCTCATTTTATTGCCCTAAGTCATCCCTACATAGCCACAACCATTGCTGGACTATTCCTAGACAACATTTTCAAACTACACAGCATTCCAAAGTCGATTGTAAGTGACCGAAACCCTATATTTATTTCACATTTTTGGAGGGAATTCTTTCGATTACAACACCAGCTCAACACAAGCACTGCCTACCACCCACTAAGCAACGGACAGATAGAGATAGTCAACCAGAGTCTAGAAGGTTACCTTTGAAGATTCTGTGGAGACAAACCTAAAGCATGGACCAAATGGCTCTCACTTGCCAAGTATTGGTATAATACCAACCCCCATGCCTCTACCAAAACGACTCTTTTCGAAGCCGTTTATGGTTATCCACCACGTCACTTGCTTCAGTACACTCCAGACACTGCTAAAGCTCAAGCAATCGAAGAAGCATTGAAGGACAAGGAAGCTACTCTTTGGATCCTAAAAGATAACCTAAGAAAAGCCCAGCAACGGATGAAAAAAAATTCAGATCTAAAGAGAACCGAGCGAAATTTTCAAAATGGAGAATGGGTGTATTTGAGATTGAAGCCTTACCGTCAACTCTCGACTGTTGCTCAATAGAACCAAAAAATTTCCCCTCGTTATTATGGACCTTTATTGATTGAAGAAAAAGTGGGGAAAGTTTCTTACAGGTTGTGGATGCCCCCAGAATCGAAGGTCCATCCCGTCTTCCATATCTCTTCCTTAAAGAAGAAGCTCGGGTCCTCCATCGAACTGCAACCAAGGCTGCCGCCAATTAACATCAACGGTTCTTTATTTCCTGAACCAGAGAAAATCTTGGATCGAAGGTTACAGCAGCGTGGACGACAAGCTCTCACCGAGATTTTGGTAAAATGGGTAGGCATGGATGAATAAGAAGCAAAGCAGGAAGAAGTTAGGGGCTTTAGAGAGGAAATTTGGGGCCCTTTGGGACAAGGTCCTTGATAGAAGGGGGTCTGTCACGAGCCCCTCTTGTTTGATCCATCCTAGGTCATTGGACGCATCAGAGGGTTAAAGAGATATGCACATGCTGATGCATTCCAGATGCTTCCTGATATTTCTTTTTATCTGTTTAGACTACGTCTTTATTTTATCATGTTTTGACCGAGTCTTATGTTAATGGATCGTATGGAGTTAGTTTCGTAATTAGTGGGTCAGTTATGGTCGGTTGGTGAGTAGTGGATTAGAGCAGTTATTATGGGATTTGTATTATTTAAATTCTTGTTATCATCAATAGAAGGCATCTAGCCCATTTCTTTCCTATTAGTCTTGGAGTTGCTGGCCCCATGCTGCCTCGCCTAACGGGCTGGGCTTGCAGAGTGGCTGGCTATGGATCCAGTGGAACGGGCCATATTGCCCCAGTCTGGTGAAAGCCTCACATAGTACTCAACCAACGTGGACATTGGTCTTGAAGGGTGGGGATATGTTATGGTCCCACATTGGTTAGGAGTCAAATTGTATGTATGCATATAAACTTGGGGGCGCCTTCACCTAGCAAGCCGATTTTCTGGGATGTGAATCCTTGGGCCATATAAGGACACATAATAGTGAGAGGCGACATGTTGAGGGGGGAGGGGGGTTGAGAGAAAGAATCAGAAAGAAAGAGATGTGTGAGAGAGTGAGTTTGAAGGGGTAGAGAGAGAGAAGAGAGAGAGAGAGAGAATCAAGGGGAAGAACCTACGGGAAGGGAAGGGAGGAAGAAAAAGAAAAAAATTGGGTTCGGGCTGGGACATATTTGGAATTGAGCTAGGTTTATATATTTTTTTGGGCCCCATTTTAGATCTTATCAAAAATAGCCTTGAGGTTTTTTTTTTTCCAAAAATGATAGTAAATTGATGAACTTTAATGTTGCACAAAATTTTATTCTATCCATGAGATTCAGAAGAAAATGTTTACAAATTAAATTTTCATGTTGTGCAGTATTTTATTTCTTTTATTTTTGAGTCATGTAAATATTGAATTGTTATAAAAATTTCCAATATTCTAATTACATCTCTAAATAAAACACTAACTTGTATAAATCTATAATTTCTATTAATGTATTATTAGGTTTACTTTAACTTATATAAACTAGGGGTGGGCAGCGGGGCCCCGCACCCCACTGCCCTCCCCATCCCCACCCATGCTAGCGGGGGTTCAGTCCCACTCGAGCGGGGTGTGGGGGGCCCTGCCTGCACCCTAGTGACCAGCGGAGAAGGGAGACAGAGGGGGCTAAGCCCCGCTCCACTTTTCTCCCGCCCCGCATAAATATATATAATAAAATTAAAATTATATATATAAATTTAAAAAAAAAAACCATAAAAAGGGCGTCGTTTCAACTTTAGTTAAGTTCCCCCCACCCTCGCGTCTTCTCAAAGGCTCATCTCTCTCAGACTCACTCTCTCGCGCGCTCTCTGTCTCTCTCTCTTGATCTCTTCTCTCTCTCGCACGACCGTAGATTGCACGAGCACCACCAGTCCACCGTTGTTTGAACTTTACAGCTTCGCATTCGCTGCGCCAAACTCCAAAGGTAAGACTCCCAGTCTCGGACCTAGATTTTATTTTTTGAGTTTTGGATTGGAAATTGGAGGAAGGATGAGTTGAATCAAAGATGGAGGATGAGAATGATTGTGAATTTATGTGCTGTGGATTCTGATTTTTTTTTTTTTTTTTTTGTAGTTGGTAGTTTCTGGTGTTCGGATTTGGAACCCTAAATTAATTTAGGGTTCCAATCCAGGGTTTCAGATTGGAACCCTAAATTGATTTAGGGGTTCAATCCAAAACCCCTAAATTGAAATTTTATGGGTTTCAATTGAAACCCCTAAATCATAATGCTAAATCAATTTATTTAGGAGTTTTGGATTGAACCCCTAAATCAATATAGGGGTTTCAATCCAAGACCCATAAATTGTGTTGGCTTTACACTTTGCCTTGTTTTTCATGTCGTGTGTTGATTGATTTTATAATTTTTTTATTATGTTATGGAATCAGGAATGTCTTCTCAAATGGATTTCACTGATAGCTCTTCTACCCCTACCAGTATCATTGCCCCTACCAGTACCTCTGCCCCAAAACCTAATCCTACTCCAACACCTAAGAGTGGGAGTACACATTGCCCCGCCCCCAAGCCCACACAAAGCAAGAAACATGTTTCCGTGATTTGGTCTCATTTTACCAAACTAAAGGGTGGTGACCCCAATAACCCCCAAACTAAATGTAATTATTATAGGAAAATATATGGATGTCACTATAAGAAACATGGTAAATCCCAATTAAAGGTCCATTTCAACCTCGTTTGTATTCACAATCTATCTCAACTCATCTCACTATTATTCAGCAACTTTAATTCACAAATCTCACTACTATTCATAACTCATCTCACTACTATTCATAACTCATCTCACTACTATTCACAATTCATCTCAACTCATCTTCGAATCCAAACGACATTAGAGGAACAATGCAAAAAGAGTCTAATATTAAGATCCTTATTGGAGAAGAGTCAATCTAGACTAGATATTGGACTAAACAAAATGGCGGATGGGAGTAGTGGGGGTCCAACGTTGAAGGGGTATACGAAGTATAATACTGATGAATGTAGAATGAAGTTAGCTCGTATGGTTATCATAGACGAGCTACCTTTTCATTTTCTAGATGGGAGAGTGTTCCAAGAATTTGTCCAAGAATTAAAACCTAGATTTATGCTTCCTTCTCGCCACACTATGACAAAGGATATTAAAAAGATGTACTTGAAAGATAAAGATATTTTGAGGGGCCAATTGGCTGGTTTGGTAGTTTGCCTCACTACCGATACTTGGACTTCTGTTCAAAATTTCAATTATATGTCTTTGACTATTCAATTTATTGATTCTGATTGAATTCTTCATAAAAAAATTATTAAGTTTTGTCAAATAACTGATCACAAGGGTGAGACAATTGGGGGAATACCTTAGATGCCTCAATAAATGAGTGCGGGTTGGCACGGGTTTTGACAGTTTAGGTTGATAATGTCTCGTCTAATGATGTTGTCTTGAGAAATCTGAAGACTTACTTAGAGAGGCAAATAAGACATTCTTAGGTGGTGAATATTTACATGTTAGATGTTCTGCATATATATTGAATCTAATTGTGACTAAGGGGTTGAAAGATGTTAATGACTCCATTGCACGAGTTAGACTGGCTGTGAAATTTGTGAGGTCTTCTCCTTCTAGATTGGAGAAATTCAAAATTCCTGCGAAGACTGTATGCATAACATCAAAGAAGAGTTTTTGTACTGATGTTCCTACCAGATGGAACTCAACCTTCTTGATATTGGAGTCGG
Organism: Juglans regia; assembly: GCF_001411555.2. Classification (NCBI taxonomy): domain Eukaryota; kingdom Viridiplantae; phylum Streptophyta; class Magnoliopsida; order Fagales; family Juglandaceae; genus Juglans; species Juglans regia. Next base: position 8,954,585 of record NC_049905.1, read on the forward strand.
CCCAAGAATATAAGGCAGCCTTTCAATTATTGGGTGATGAATACATTCAATATGTCAAATACTTTGATGAGCGTGGGGGATTAGGAAAGCCTAATGATGATGATTGGGAAGTAATTTCTACTTTTGTTGATTTTCTTGGGCTTTTTTACAATGTCACATTGAAGTTATCTGGTTCTTTGTACCCTACATCCCATGAATTTTGTCAACAAATATGTAGGGTGAAAGAAAAATTAAAAGACATGTGTAGGGGTTCCAATCTAAGGATGAGGAGGATGGCATTAACCATAAGGGACAAATATGACAAATATTGGAGAGATTTGACTAAACTAAATATTTTGTTATATGTGGTTATTCTTTATATCCGTCTGAAAATTCTAGACATGTTATATGGTTTGGGACTTGCACAGGATCAGACCTGGACTGATCTTATTGATGAGATGGCCCGAGATACCCTGGCTAAATTATATGATGAGTTTAATGTAATTAAGGGTGGTAATGCATCTACTATACCTACACCTACCCCAACACCTCCTCCAGACACCGGGTCAATAAAGAAGCATAGATTAGCGTAGACTAAGACCCTCACAAATAATCTCACCCTAGTCCGTCAATCTACGGAGGTGGTTTCAGAGTTAGACAACTATTTGTCAAATGATCTTATTCAAGATTATGATGGTTTTGACATATTAGGATTGTGAAAGACAACATCAAAGAAATATCTCATCCTTTCTGAGATTGCCCACTGTATGTTGATCATCCCTATTAGCATCATTGCTTCAAAGTCAGCTTTTAGTACTAGAGGGCGCATATTGGATCTTTTTCGTAGTTTATTATCTCCTACAACTGTGGAGGCATTGATATGCACACAGAGTTTGACGATAGGAAATAATATTTATGTTCCGGATGTTTTAGATTTTAAAGAAACCGACGAAGAGGTTGATGATCAGTCTGGATCTGGACATCTAGTAATTGTTGTTTTTATTTTATTATTTTGATTTATTTATATTCATTTCGATTTCATCAGTATTAATTTTAGTATTCATTGTTGTAGCAATACATAAGATGACTCAAACGATGTCTACCTCCACTGCAATATGAATATGTGCTCAAGCCTCAAAAGACTACCCATCCAGGTTGCCCCAAATGTCACAGTCAAAAGACTGCAATATTTTATTTGTAATTTTGTAATGTTGATACAATGTCCCTTGGACACTTTTTTGTTTGTAATTGTTTAGACTTTCCATTTTATTTTTATAATAGCTTAGTTATTATTATTATTTATTAGTTTATTAGGTAGTAGACTTGTAGTTTGTAGTAGTACTTTATTAGTCTAAATTAGTAAATTGGTACCATGTATATATTATTTTTATTCATGTAACTTTTTTTTTTTAATCAGGTTTTTTAACTTTTTTTTTTTTATTAACTTCTAATTTTATGGATCCCAAAATTGCTCAAAAGCTGTTCTAGGTCATTTTAGGTCCATTTCAGCGATTTCTGGACCATTTTTTATCTAGAAAAAATGGCTCAGAAACCGCTTTTGGGTCTTTGGCCTAGTAGGGGGCTGGGGGGCGAACGGCTTGAAACCTCCCCCCCTCCCCCCCCCCCCCCCCTCCCCCACCTACACCCTATTATCTAGGACAGGGTGAAAAAGTAAAACCCTATTATTTTTTTATATTTTTTCAACTGAGCACACATGCAGTGCACGTTACATAAATGTGTTACATATACACTATATATAACACTTTCTTAATCAAAAAAACAAATCTTTTGTTCTATGTATATTGTTCTTCAAAATCTGCCTTTGAAGAGTTTTTGTAATACTTTATAAATGTGTTACTATATATAATGTTCTTCAAAATCTGCATTTGAGAAACTTATGTAATACTTTTTCTGTGTTCTTATGATATATTGACGTTGTTATATTTTTTTTCCTTCTTAATTTTTTCTCAAATCCATGAATAGTAATTTCTTGACCATTTTTACAAATGCTCAGGTTTTAGAATTCTCTCACTAAAAACTAATCAATTATGACAGTTCACATTTTATACTTCAAATATTAAAAACCTATTTTCTAACATAAAACAAGATAAAAATGTCCTACCAAGAATTTTTTTTTTTTTTTTTTTTTATACATTCCATACCAAAACTCATTTCACACGAATTTTTTTTTTTCTCTAATTAGGTGCTATATGCAAGGGGCATATGTGCCTCGCACATAACACCATAACTAGTATATATATTTATATATATATTTGTATAATATAAATTGTAAAGTTAAATATCAACATCTTTTATTTTAAAAAAATCTGATTTTAAATTTATCGTAAGAATCCTTCTATATTTGCCTTCATTATCAAAATGATCCCTTGATTCATCTGTCGTCTACAAAATCAACGGAAGTCACATCAACTTGATAATTGGGACGGCTTGGAATATCAACTGAATGGACCCAATGAAGACAGCATAGTGATAGGTGGGATCTATGCATGAAGATCACTATTCAAAGACTATTTTCGGATCTGTTCATGAAGACTGGGAGTCACAGGTATCAAATCAGAAGTTGAATGAACTTTTACATGTCAAAACAGGAAATGAGATTAGAATTTTAAGTAGAATGGGATTGGAATCCTCCCAGAAATGGCTACTACGAAATCAAAAAGGCCAAGATCATTAAGACGTGCTTAAGAACCAAGCATATTTATGTATAATATAATAGGAAAAGGGATGGGACTAAATAATTAGATATCACCAGAACAAGATGGAGAACACAATTGCTAACAATTGCCAAATACAAGAAGCTGCAAACTAACTAGGTTTCTATTCTCAATAAAGCACAGGCTAAAACTTTACATTGTAAGGAGGATAATGTTAATGTTGAGGTAATGCCGGTCTCTTTTCCAACATCTCGTAATGGACAACAAAATTATCCTGCAATTAGAATGGATGCATTGGACTGTGGGAACTAAAATTGATAGATCTTTGTTTAATCAAGGAAAAATTAGAAAATTGTGGAGCTCATAATAATAGAGAAAACAAACAATTGATGGAATAGGGGTTAACCAGTCCGAACCTTGCGGATTGTTTCAAATGTGTTTGGGTCAAAGCAATGATACGATCCTCTCTCGTATGTTGGTGTTTTAACGAGCGGCTCCACGTTGGGGACTCTTATGAACCATAGTCGGTGCTCTTTGTGGTAAAACCAGCCTCTATTGTAACTGCCAACAGGTTTCACAAATGACTTAGCAAAACAAGCTCCAACCATGTGACTATATAATCCATCAACATATTAAGTAGTGGATTATGTAGTAACGTAATACAGGCATCTAGAACCTAACAGTCTATCCATGTATTGGCAATCTTGTGACCATGGAAAGAAAACAGCCAATAAAAGAGTTCTAACAGACCAGGATTTCATATGTAGCATAACTCTTTCTCAGCCAAAAAGAATCTCTGGAATTCTCTCGGGAGTCAGACTCTGCTTACAATTTGCAGATGTAAAATAATCGATATGTGAATCAGAGCCGCATCTGCTCTCAAAGCTAACTATTCAGTGAGTGCCAAAGTGGCACCCCCTTTGACGTGGGTGTGTACAAGCACAAACGCACAAGCTGAGAAACTTACAGTTCATTTGAAGCATATAATTGGGCTTCATCTTTTGGCATGCTGCAAAAGAGAGTATAGTGATTGCATTAGATTTAATATATCAAGAGTCATGCCAGGAGAGCAACAGAGATCCAGTAATGAGAAGCACCTGTAAAATATGTAAAATAAAGTTTCCACAGTAAACTTCAAAAAATAACTTTGCTGCAACCACCAAAAAGAGATTAAGAGCAGGAATGGAAAACATATCATCGCTCTCAATTATCTAAAAGAAAATTATTATTAAGTGCATCTCACATGTAGAGGAGGTGGTTGTTTAGCATAATAACATTGTGGCACTGTAAACTCCGGATCACCCTTGGCTGGCTCATCAGACCATGGAGAACCAAAAGTTTTGTGAAGATTTTCGGTCGAATTCAAATTTAGCCCAAGTGTTGTCAGATCAATTCCAAGTGCAAGAGATGTCAGATCAGGATCACTCATCCTTATTACACTTAACAAGCCAAGTAAACCATATGGGTCTGTAGAAGATTGGGCAGCCTGCATTGGTTTACTGCCCTGATCCCTAAATGGCTGATTCACAGCTGACATTTGTTGAAGCCGAAACTGGGACTGGTTCTGTTGTTGTTGATACTGCTGGATAAGCTGGTCGTACGATCCCATACCAGATACTGTATTTGGAGAATTGAGAGGTCTTAGTCCAATACCAGGAGGGCCACTGGTCTGAACCAAAAACAAAATTATATAATTATGACATTAGGAATACGTCTATATATTAATGCAGAAAAAAAATGCCTAGAAAAAGAGGCCCATCTTGAATAACATAGCATTTGGAACATCCACCTTCCATAGAAGTACAATTTGTACAATGCACATCATCATATGTGCACCGTTTTTACGAATAACCCTTTTGAACGAGATTTTAAATCCAATTACAGCAAGAAGAAAATCAAAAATTTACAGCAACAAATTAGTATACCTGGGAGTGATAATTCGAATGTGAAGATGGGAAGATATCCGAGCCATGTAAATGGAGAAGATCCTGATTGTTTATCGATGAGAAAGACACACCGCCACTACTGACTGATGCAGCATGTTGCTGTTGCTGCTGAGGGCGATGAGATGAATACGTTCCCCCCAAATTAAATCCAGCAGATCTACCCATCTGCACATTTAGGATGGAAATATTAGAGAAGCCTTGATTTCTGTAGCACATAACATCAACCAGGAATATTTCCAAAAAAAAAAAAAAGGATATCCAACGAATTTTTGTTACTCCAGAGACTGACAACTAGTCACCCAATTTCATATGAAATGGAGGGTCATACTTATCACCCATTTCCATGTTAAATGGCAGAAGCATACTTTTCATATTTGTTGGTCACTCAAATTGCATAATAATAAGCCGTAATCTCAGTTTAATGGCTTAAGTTGTTTACATGAAAAACAAATGCTAAAATGCAATTGATCATTATGCCAACAATCATAGATTATCGTGCCCACATATAATCCACAAATTTCAATACTTGGCACTCACAGAAAAGTGCTGTGATTGCATCATCGACATAGTATTCTCATGAAGTTGTTCTTTCTGGTGCATATCCATTGCATAATCTGCATTACCACCTGAAATAATAATAGAATCAACAACAAATGTTTAAGCAGCCGACCTAGTTTTATTACAAGAACAACATCAAACTTCCAAACATGTATATGAGCAATAGACATCTCTTCCATTTGCAACCAAAGAAGAGAGAAGAAAAGGAGAAAACTTTAGTTATTAGAATAGATGAGCATGTCCAAAGATCTACTTTTCTTTTTTTATTGGCACCAGGTGTCCGGAAACAACATTTGGACTAATCAAGAGGGTGCACAGGCCCTCAGCAAAGAGTTTCCTGCAAGTGCACCCCTGGTAATTCAAAAGGAAATTCACCTAGTCTAATGGCTCCTAGAAATTATTTACATCCAAGGTTTTGAACCTAAGACCTAGAGAGAGCATATTGTTACAGAGATACTTTTACAGAGATCCTTTCTATATCTAGATAGCATAGCAGATAAATAGATAACGTGTACAGTAAATAGACTCTTCGTGTATAGTAAATAGACTTAACGTGTAAATAGCAGCTAAGTATAGTAAGACCAGCAGCAATTAAGAGCTGGAATCAATGCTCGGTTGTAACCCTTTTCTATAGAAATGAAGGAAAACAACGGAAAGAGGTATTCAGACCAAACTTGACATGGTATCAGAGCCCCTACTCTAATATTCATCTCTGTGATCTTAATCCTTGAGCGTTGGTGTGTTGTGACGGGAGGAATTTATTTTTTTCTCTCGCTGTTTCCGCAAGTTTCTCTTGTTTTTTTCTTTTTGTCAGAGTTATTTTGGCTGTTGCGAACAATGTTTTGCCTTGTGGGCTCCTTCTTTTGGTGCCTTCTCGTGGTGGTTGGGCAGTTGTGGGGCAGTCGGCTATTTCCGTGGCAGACAGCAGTTTCTGTGGAGGTCGACTCCTTCTGTGGGTGGCTGTGTGGTGGTTGGCTACGTCTGTGGTGGTCAGCTACGTCTATGGTGGTTTGTTGGTGCTTGTCGGCAGTTTCTGGGTAGCTTCTGGTGGTTGAAGACGTGCGGGTGTCACCTTTGGTGAGTATTGGCAATTTCTATGGAGGTTTTTTGCGGTGGTCCGAAAGTTTCTGGGTGGCTGTGTTGCAAACGGGTCTCTCTACTGGTTTCCGTAATTTTCTGGGCAGCTTTCGAAGTATTTCTCCTTTGTCTGTAAGGTATTGCTTTGTCCGTAATTTTCTGGGCAGCTTTCGGCCCTTGTTCTGTGAAGTGCCTTTTATTCTTGTGACTTTGGGCCCTTAATTTTTAGTCCAGGCCTTTTATTTTGGACATGAACTTATTTAGGACCTTGGCCCCCCACCTTGTTACCGTAACTTTGGGTCTGGCTTATTTTGATCCTAATTTGAGTTAGGCTTGCCGCTTATTGGATTGACTACTTGAGCATATTTCTCTAAGGTGTCGTTTGGATTCGAAGATGAGTTGAGATGGGTTGTGAATAGTAGTGAGATGAGTTGTGAATAGTAATGAGATTTATGAGTTAAAGTTGTTGAATAGTAGTGAGTAGTAGTGAGATGAGTTGAGATAGGTTGTGAATACAAACGAGAGGCCTAAGTGTTTTTCATCATGTCTATTGAAAATACTATTGTTCGTTTTACTGAAAAGAATTTTCCTACGTGGGAATTTCAATTTAAAATGTTCTTGAAAGGGAAAGAATTATCAAATCATATTGATAGTTTCGTTCGAGTTCCCACTAATGAAAAGGAATTTGCCCAATGGGAGGTCAAGGATGCTAAGGTGATCTCTTGACAATTGGGAACAATTGAGCCCCATCTTGTCACCACTCTTCGGTGTTTCACTACGGCTCAAGCTATGTGGGCCTATCTGCATCGTATTTATCACCAAGACCACAACGCTCAAAAATTCCAATTGGAATTGGGAATTAGCAATTACACTCGAGATAATTTGACCATTGAGCAATTTTATTCTGGTTTTATTAATATTTGGAGCGAGTATTCTGCTATTGTTCATGCTAAAGTTCCCACCGCGGCCCTCGCGGCTCTTCAAGCGGTTCATGCTGAGAGTCAATGCAATCGATTTTTGATGAAGCTTCGACCTGAATTTAAGCCTGTTCGAGCCAGTTTATTGAACCGTAATCCGGTTCCTTCCCTGGATATTTGCTTGGGAGATTTATTGCGTGAAGAAGAACGATTATCTACTCAGATGGGTATGACTTCTGATAAGGTCTTTTCTAAGGCTATGAATGTCTCCTATGCAGCACAAGGAAAAGGGAGAAACAAGTTGCAGTGTTTTAGTTGCAAGGAGTTCGGTCACATTGCTCACAACTGTTCGAAAAAAAATTTTTAACTACTCCAAGAAAGAGGGACATCTCGTCAAAGACTGTCGCGTGCGGCCTTAGAATCGCCAATCCCAAGCTTTTCAGGATGCTATACAGTCTTCTTCTTCATCTTCTGCACCGCCTACTCTAAGCCCTGATTCATCTATTCTCACACCAGCAATGGTCCAACAGATGATTGTGTCTGCTTTTACGACCTTAGGCCTACAAGGTACGGGTACTAACTCAACTTCTTGGATTGTTGACTCGAGCGCTTCTAATCATATGACTGGTAATACGACAGGTCTCCATGGTGTTCGGAAGTATAGAGGCACGCAAAATATTCAAATTGTTGATGACAGTACTCTTCCTATTACTGTTGGTGGTATTTTGGGCTCTTCATTTCGCGATGTTGTTTCTCCTGGATTGTCTACCAATTTGATTTATGTTGGACAATTGGTAGATAATAATTGTGATATTCACTTTTCTCACGGTGGTTGTCTTGTGTAGGATCAGGTGTCAGGAATGGTGATCGCGAAGGGGCCTAAAATAGGATGTGAAGGGATCATTTCCCAGCGTTCTTGTCCTTATACTCCTCAACAAAATGGAGCCGCTGAGCATAAAAATCGTCATCTCTTAGATGTCGTTCGTACTTTATTGATTGATTCTTATGTACCTTCTAAGTTCTAGGTAGAAGCTTTATCTACTGCTGTCTATTTGATAAATCGTTTGCCTACTACTACTCTAGATTATGATTCTCCATATTTTTTCGATTATTTGGCATATCTCTTAAGTATCAATCATTTCATACATTTGGGTGTGTTTGTTTTGTTCATCTGCCACCTGTTGAGCGTCACAAGCTTGTTACATAGTCTGTCACGTGTGGCTTTATGGGATATAGTCCTACTCAGAAAGGATCTGTTTGTTATGATGCTCATGCAAATAAATCCCAAATCTCACGGAATGTGATATTCTTCGTGGTGGTTGTCTTGGCACTTGCCGCGTCGCAAGGGTGGCCTCTCCTGCAGATAGATGTGAATAATACTTTTCTACATGGGGATTTGAAGGAAGAAATCTATGTCCCCACCTCCCAGCATGTTTGCTACACCTTCCTCAAAAGTTTGTCGGCTACGCCGATCATTGTATGGACTGAAATAGGCTCCACGTACATGGTTTGAAAAATTTCGCTCTAACCTGCTTGCTTTTCATTTTACTCAGAGTCAGTTTGATTCCTCTCTTTTTCTTTGTAAGACTTCTGCAGGAATCATATTGCTTCTCGTATATGTCGATGACATTGTGATCACTGGCTCCGATACTGAGTTAATTAAGCAATTACAACAGCATCTCAAGGCCTTTGTTCACATGAAAGATCTTGGTCCCCTGTAGTATTTTTTTGGCCTTGAGGTACAGTTTACTCAACTGGTACGTTGTTACACCAGCACAAATACACGCAGGATGTTATTTCATTGAGTGGTCTCCAATCGGGTAACTCTATTTTTACTCCCTTGGAGGTAAATCTTAAGCTTCGTCAGGAAGAAATGGAGCTTCTATCAGATCCATCCTTGTATTGGCAACTTATTGGGAGTTTGAACTACTTCACGATTACTCGCCCAGACATTTCTTTTGTTGTAAAGCAAATTAGTCAATTTATGCAGGCTCCCCGACACCTTCATTTAGCCGTTGTCCGTCGCATTATCCGATATTTGAAGGGCACCTCTACACGCAGGTTCTTTCCTAAAGAATCTTCCTTACAGTTGGTGGGGTATAGTGATGCTGATTGGGCCGGATGTGCAGATACCCGTCGCTCTGTTACTGGCTGGTGCATGTTCTTAGGCAATGCACTCATTTCTTGGAAGAGTAAGAAGCAAGATAGAGTTTCCAAGTCCTCTACCGAGTCTAAGTATCGTGCTATGTCTTACACATGCTCTGAGATCACATGGCTTCGTGGTTTATTGGGTGAACTTCGTTTTCCTCAGCTACATCTCACTCCTCTTCATGCTGATAATACCAATGCTATTTAGATCGCCGCTAATCCTGTCTTCCATGAGCGTACGAAACATATCGAGGTCAATTGCCATTCTATGCGTGAATCCTTTGACAAACATGTGATTACACTCCCTCACATTTTCACTGAACGTCAAACTGCAGACATATTCACTAAAGCTCTTTCTCTGCACCGACATCAGTTCTTAGTTGACAAATTGATGCTTCTTGATCCACCAGCATCAATTTGAGGGGGGATGTTACAGAGATACTTTTACAAAGATGCTTTCTATATCTAGATAGCATAGCAAATAAATAGATAACATGTACAGTAAATAGACTCTTCGTGTACAGTAAATAGACTTAACGTGTAAATAGCAGCTAACATGTATAGTGAGACCAACAACAATTAAGCGCTAGAATCAGTGCTCGGTTGTAACCATTTTCTATATAAATGAAGGAAAACAATAGAAAGAGGTATTCAGACCAAACTTGACACACAACACCAAGAAGGACAAGCTTAAGGAGAGATGAGATGAGAATTTTGTGAATAGTAAAATAGTTTGTAAATAATATTGAAATAGTTTGAGTTAATGTTTTATGGAATTTTGGTAAAGGAAAAAAAAAGTTGAATAAAAAAAAAAAAATTTATAATTTAAAAATATTATAAAGTTAAAATATTGTTAGAATATAGTTTTTTAATTTTTTTTTATGAGATTTGAAAATTTTGAATTTTTTTTTTTTTTTTTGAAAGTTAGGGAAAGTTGTAATGATTAGTTTGAAAGTATGTGTTTGAGTGATGTTTGGGAATGAGATAAGATGAGATGGGATAGTCTATATAAATAAATAAATTATATATGTATAAACTATATTTCAAAATAACATCAAGGCAAGTCTTTAAAAGTTCAAACACGTTTATAAAACTCAATAATACTTCTAAGTTCTCAATCCAACAATTAAAAAAAATAATCAATCTTCATCACGAAAATGAGAGTAGGGATTTGATTTTCAGTCCTAGAGAAAAGGGGATTAAAAAAAGTTAAGAAAATAGTCTTCAAATGTAAGAATTGGAGTGAAAATTACGAAAATACACTGAAAATACAAAAATCCACTAATTTCGGCCGGTACACCAAAAACTGGCCGGTATTGACCTAAATGCACCAGTACAACCGGTATTTGACCCAGTACGAAACACATACCTTTCCTGTACCGGTCACTACCCCAGCATGGTAAATACTGGCCGGTAAGGCACGGTGTTTAAAACTCTGGGTGAAATTGTAGATCATACATTTTTTTATCGATAAACAAAATTTTATTAAGCATAAAATAGACAAAAGCCCGAGTATACAAGACATATACAAGAGTGTCGCCTATGCATGCTAGTTTAGCAAGAAACTGTAGAATCATAACATTAAAAAGATGCTTAATACAACAATATTGGAAGATAAAGTTTCACACCTAATATCCCCAGGGCAGAGCAGATGCACAGACATTGGGGACCATCACAGCATACAACAAAAAGATGTTGCATTTCAGTCTCATTAGCCATTTCTTTTTTTTTTTTTATGAATATTCTTATTACTACAATATATCTATATCCCAACCATGTGATGTGCCCAATACGAGCACTGAACTGAATGTTAAACAACCATTTTAGTCAAGCAGATTGAGGCATTCATTAATATTGCAAACGAAGAAATTGTCTCACAGAATTCGTCAAAATCTCAAGGGTTTTGGGACACAGTGCGTTTGCTAAACAGTCTCGTTAGTAAACTAAATTTTGTTCCATAGAACAATGCATCCAATATTTCACACTTTGCATAACTTATGCGGCAATATATCATGAATACAAATATAAAATTATGGCAAAGTTGGCAATAATATGGGTGAGAAAGTAAACTCATCAAGATCTTCCCTTACAAGGAAAAATCACAACTAAGAAAAAACACAATTGATTCAATTCAAACTCAAGTAGCCATTATAAAGAAAGACCTTTATTCTTACAAAAAAAAAAAGTAGTACAAGAAGCAAAATTAAACATGCAAAGCATTTTCTGCTGTTCTGCCCTAAGCCTTATTTTTCTTTTCCCCTTGCTAGCAAAGTTTTTACCAAGTTAGCAACATACAACTGATGTAGCAATTGAAACATAAATCTAAACCCAAGGTATCACAACTCCATGCATGGCAAGTACTACTGGTGAGTTAACTGCATTAAAGAAAACCCTTGATAGTTGAAGTACAGCTAAAAATATAGTGCAGATGAACAGCACCTTTAAATCCGGGTAAAGCTGGAAAATCTTCATTTTGAATGCTAAACTCTTGGTTTTGTTGAACAATAGGACTAACACCAAGACCCTGTTTTCGTAGTGAACCTGAAATTTTTTGCTTTATGACATTTTCAAATTGAATCAAAGAAACTGCTAAAAGCAAAATTGCAAGATTTTTCTTTGCTTACCCAATTGTCCTTGGGGTCCTCCAGCAGAACTAGGACGACTTGTCAACTGAGGGAAGTCGTTGATGTCAAAAGGTGTGTCATTAGAGTTCAGGTCATTTAACATCCCCATAGAACTTAAATTATTTACTGCTTGGACATGGCCTTGAGAAAGGGGACCACCAGCAGGATAGGAGTTTCCTAGCATAGAAATTACCTGAGGAGAACCTGAATCAAGAAAATGTCATCTCCAAAGAAACATCGCTCAGCTAGCATATCAACACTAATGATTATATCTATAATAGATTATGAATAAAAATTAAGTCTGACTATGACATAGTCAAATGAATTGATGCATTTCTAGACAGCATCACAACAGAATTGGGTGATAATAAGCACATGAACACATAAGATCACAAATAAATTTTTCTATAGAGACAATAGCACAAGCCATAAAATAAAAATAATAGTTCAGAATATACTAGAAACAAAGCAGACAGATACTATCCACAAACACAAGCAGAAGAAATAGTTCCGAAGGTACTAATATAAATCATCTTTCTATTGAGACACTTCGTACAAAGATATTTACTAGCTCACATTTGTACCTTGGGGAAGTACGCCACTCATCAATCGATTTTGTCCTTGAACACTCAAACTTCCAGATCCACTATTTGCACTTAAATTTAATCGAGAAGCAAGACCAGGAACAGATAATCCTCCACCAGAGCCTATACTCCTCCCGATGTTGCCCCCACCAACCATGTTTCCCATGGAACTTGTAATCCTAGGACCTGCATTTGCCAAAATTGGGGATACTCCCAATCCTGGAACAGTATTCCGGTTACCAATTGCACCAGAGGTTGGGAGAATTCCAGGAATAGAACCGCCAACTCCATTAGTGCTACTACTAAATCCAGGATTTCCTACAACATTTATACCTCCTCTATTTGCGACTCCTGAATGCCCATGGGAGCTTCCATGAGACAACTGCAAAACAGTTTTGAAAAAGAAAAAGAAAAAGAAAAAAAAAACAAAAAGAAAAAAAAAAAAAAAAAACAAAAAGAGCTGTAATAGTCGTAACAATGTGGTCGCGTACTCTCTGGCACATGCACATGCACAAACACAAACAAGATAAAACAATAGGAAAAAGACTCTTGTGCGGCAGTAAGTAATCTTGAACTGTTTTTAGCAACTAGCATGTGGAAGACGAAGGTGGATAAATGGCAATGGATTGGTATTGCAAGTGCAAGACAAGTGAGGAAACTATAGATCACTCGTTGCTTCACTGTGAAGTGGCTAGGGTCTTGTGGCATCAATCTTCCAACTTCTTGGGACAATTGGTGGTGCCATTTTGAGTTGTGGAGCTCTTGAGGAGGTATACAGGGTGGACTCGTAGGCATAAACATCAGAAGGATGGCTCCTTTGTGCTTGATGTGGAGTATATTGAAGGAGCATAATGCCCAAAACTTTGAAAATTTTCTAAAGAACTTTCATGCTTAAACCCTTGTATGAAAGGACTGCGGTCCATAGCAATTCCCGTTTCGAATCATTTATAAATTTTACTAGTTCTTGCTTCCCTAACTTTCCTTAAATTATGCATTCCCCTTTGTATACCCAAGTGCACTCGGGTTGCACCCCTACTGCTTATCAACAATATGTAGTATCTTTACTTAAGCATACATAAGGCAAGGAAAACACAAGCACCTGAGAGAGAGCAACAGGAAGATTATTGGATGAAAATCGTCCACTAGAAAGGTTTCCAGCAGGCTGTTGAACTCCCCCAGAAGGAACATTACTTAGTGCTGAGTTTCTTGATGTTAGTGTACCGGGAATGTTGGGAAGATTAAAGCCCCCATGAAGATTGTGCAGCCCCTGAATTGACCCTGCAAAAAGAAATCTTGGAATTTCACAAATTTTAAACAATACATATGAGTGAATTGCCCACAATATCTACCCACCGGAGTGATGAAAAACAGGGGAGGCCGCACCAGACTGACCAGAGAAAGATGTAGTAAAAGGTCGTCCAGTACCGTCTGGAAGGTTTGAAGCTGAACTGTTGAGAGAAGACTGCAACGAGAAAACACAGTATATTTCACAACACATAGATGAAACATGTGAAATTCATAGCACATATTTCTCACTTCATACATACTTTCAATCAAATAGAAAGAAGAACATTAATCACAAGTAATGTATCAAACACATAAATTTCTTACTTTATTAGGAGTGAAGACTCCATAAATGCGAACTTATCTTGAAACAGTTAAAAACTTCCAAATAATACCTACGATGAGCTTAGAAACCTTTTTTTTTTCACACTCTATTACTTAGGTTTTCTGCTATTGTACTCAATGGAACTAGCATTCATGATTTCTTGTATCATCTTCTAGTTCCTAGATATTAGGTGTTTTCTTGTGTATACTTCTTGTGTACTCAGGCAACACCTTTTGTTGTGTTTCAATGAAGTTTTACTTTTACCTATAAAAAAATAATACCTAGAATGAATGGTAGAAACATCGTACAAATGCCAGTCTCCTTTCAAATAATTTCATTAATAAACTGGATGTCTAATCATCTCTGAATATGTACGATTCTAAATCTCAAATAAGTTATACAAATCTCAATTACTACTAACAACATATCCTCCATGCTGCAAACCCAATTATGCTAAATAAAGCCACATGAAACTCGCATTATTCAATTAGATGAAAATTAAGATTCACAGGATCAATAATTAAGCAAACAAAAAGGCCCTAAATCCAAAATAAAAGAAGATCCTGTAACGAGCCCAGTAAAAACTCAGAACTAGAGCTTAAAGACTACACTTAGAACACTAAACTTACAACATAAAGTTACATTTCTTAAATGCTAAGGACATAATTAACTTCAGCAAGTAAATGTTCCAAAATTGTTTCATGTGAGAACAAGTTTTGCAGCTATAAGACAATAAAAAGGTTGAGTAAGACATGCAGAAGTGGCTGAATGCCGCGGCCCACAAGTTGAAGAAATTATGTAGATAAGAGACAATACATTAAGTAACCCCGACATTGCATGAGCATCAATAATTCATGCAAAAAATCATTCCTTGCTGAGAAACAGAACTCCTAATCTTGAGAGTCAAAAGATATATCGTCAAACTGAATAGCCACTCCGCAATACTCAGCCTATAGCCTGAAAAAGACAACGTTATTGTCAGAGAGAACTCCAAATAACAAGAGAGAATCAGAAGCGACCAACCAAAACAGAACACCAACGGCACAAGCAATACACACACATCAAGAAACTTAATTAATGATTTCTAAGCAAATACCATGAACATCCCGTAGTAAACTCGCGTCTTTAAAATTTTGAAACCGTAACAACATAGTGGGGTTTTGGACCACCTTTTCTGAAAAAACCAGGACCAGCACTTCATTTTATGACCGTAAATACTGTCTCAAGTTCCAACAAGCATAGTTCGTTAAAAATGGAGACCTAAATTAGTTCAAATACCAGAAAAATTACAAAAATTCAAGGAGCAAAACAATCTTAAACCAAATAATTAATCGTATTAAACCGCCAAAAAAGATTCCTTAAATTACGTTGGGTAACCGAGAAAATGAAACAAGCACGGTGTAGATACGATTCTTAAATGTAGACTTCCCAACTCGTCGAATCGCTCAACAATCGCTTGGCTTAGTTGAGGTAAGCTTTTCATTTTCCTCAAAACACTAAACGAGCACGAAAAAGCATATTTCAGTCTCCCACATTGTTTTCATTTCCCATAATTTCTAAGTACCCAAACAAAGGTTAAATGCATAAATGGACAACTTGTTCCAAGTCTACACCAAAACCGTAACTTGGGAAAAATATAAAAAAAAACGAACACCAAGAAATCGGAAGTCTCTTCTAGAAACCATAATTAAGAAGAGACCAGTATTAATAAAAATAATAATAATAATAACAGTGTCATGGAAAGGAGGATCTAGGCGAAGATATGGACTCGGATAAATTCGAGATGGGACTCGCGGCGAGCACGAATCAACTCGGAGTCAAATGGGGAGTGAGAGCATGGTAGAGGGAGAGAGCGAGTACCTGAGAAGTAGATCTGCGAGAGAGAGACGAGATGATTTGGTTCGGAGTCAAAAGGTGGAGTTTCGTTTTCGACTCTCGAGTGCCCTAAATCGTGAAGGGGTAAAATAAAGAGGACAAAACAGAATCACGATGATCGAAATCGGGTCGAAGTTTGTGTGCCGCGGAGACTTGGTGGGGTTACCCACTTTTGGAACCTTTTTTATGGATGTTTTCGTTTTTTTTACTTTTTTTTTTCCCTCAAAAAATTGCATTCATTTTAGGAGCTCTCGTTAGGACTGTAATATTATTTTATATTTATTTTATTTAAATAATTTTTTATATAAATTTTTTAATATTTTAAAAAAGTAAAATAAATTTAAAATATTATTAAAAAAATATTTTCTTAATCACGAAGTAAAATAAAAAATTATAAAAAATATTTTTTTAAAATTTTTATTTTACTTCATGATTAAGAAAGTATTTTATAATAATATTATAATTTTTTTAAAAAATATTTAAAATGGTCATGCTACAGTCCCGCTATGGGCTCCGGGTAGGTTTTGGGAGTGAGATGAGAATTTTGTGTTTTGTTTTGAAGTTTAAAATATTAAGTTTTAATATTATTATTGTTTTGAGATTTGAAAAATGTGTATTGGGATTTTAAAAAGTTGAATTGTTTATAATATTTTGTATGGGGATTTGAAAAAGGTGTAATGATGAGATGAGATGAGATGAGAATTTTGTATTTTAGTTGATGTCCCAAACCTGCCCTTAACATGTACTTTTTTATGTGTATTTTTTTAATTTATTTTTTATATAGATTTTTTTTACATTTTTAAATATTTTTAAAAAATAAAATAAATTTAAAATATCATTAAAAAACAATTCCTTAATCAGAAAGTAAAAAAAAATTATTAAATATTATTTTTTATTCTACTTCGTAATTAAGAAAATATTTTTTAATAATATTATAATTTTTATTTTATTTTTTAAAATATTAAAAATTATTAAAAATATCTATATAAAAAAAAACTAAAACAAATACACGAAAAAATGCTACAGCCCAGCGGGGCATGTAGCATTTTCCTTTTAATAAAAGTTTGATCCAATAAAATAAGATAGCAATTAGGGATTTAATTTGTTCGATTTGGTTGGATTTTTGACATAATTTAGAATTGAATTGGTATTAAGATTTAAATAACTAATATTATACCGATTATACTCTTAAATCAATACTTCTAATTTTATTAATTTTGATCATATTCGATTCAAAATATTATATAGTATATAATATAATATATTATAATACATAATAATATACTGATAATATATTTTAGTATATTATAATATATATTATAATTATATTATAAACTATATATATATTAATATATTATAATATATATAGTAATATAGTATTAATATAACTATTAATATAATAGGCTATAGTGATAATATATAGGTTTTTATATAAGATTTTAAAATTTAATATTATATTAATTAGTAATTTATCCTATAATATAAAATTATTTTATATATAATTATATATATTATATAGAAAAATTATATATAATATAAAAAATATTTTATACAATATAAAAAATATTTAAAATATATATATGAACCAGTCCAATCCGGCCTGGTGTCAGGAAAAAAAAATTGAAACCAAACCAATTTTGACCATTTTGAAAAAAAGAAACCGGTACCGGACCGAACCAAACCAAGTACCGAACCCAACCCACCTGTTCGGTTCGATCCAATCCAGTTTACCGATTCACTGGATTTTTTTCACCCCTTATAGTAATGTTATATCCATTATGGGATGTCCACATCTCATGTGTTTATTTTTTTAAAAAAAAATAAGGTTTATTATTAAAAATTGAATTTTCTTATGTGAGTCTAGACTTACTTATTTGATAAATAATATTAGTTTTAGAATGTGCAAGTTTCGCATATTTTTTTTTAAAAAAAAAAAGATAAATTTAGAATTCAAATGAATAAATTATTTTTTAATAGTGGACCACATTTGTTTTAAAATGAATGCATGGGCTTATTACCCTATGGTTGTATCTAATATTATTCTTTTTTTTTTTTAAATGAGTGCGTGAGAGTTGCCCACTCTAAAACTATATAAATTATTTTCCTATTAAAATGTTAAAGAAATGTCTAAAATTTGATTGCCTACATTTCATAAGAAATAAAAATGAAATAATTAATAATATCAAATACAATAACATATGAAATTAAAAGAAAAATAATATTTGTAGTTATAGAGTGTGAAAGTATTGCACATTTCTTTCGAAAAAAATGAGTAAATAAAATAATTATATGAAAAAATTATTTTTTTAATAATAAAACTCACTTTTTAAAATATATATATATATATATATCACGTCTGCATAAACCATAATTATATTGATGTTACTCAAAATAAAATAAAAAAGGCTATTGTTGTACACGTCCACCACAGTATATCACCAAATCCAGGCTATCTCATTGGAACACCTACGAGATGGGTGCTTTCACGAATCAGCTAGGGACTGGTTAAGGGCAACATGTACCATAGACCCTTTCTTTTCTATTTTTATCTTTCTTCTTCTTTTCTAATTTTGAGTTTAGTTAAGGTTTTAAATTCTATTTTTTTTTATTTATATTAAAATGTAAGCAAGGGCATTTAGACAATCTATTCAAAATTTCAGGATTTCATCACATTTTAATGGGTCAATTGGAAAGGATGGTGCAAATTGGATTTTTTTTTTTTTTTTTTTTTTTTGCTTAATGGTTAAAAAAATGATTATTAGTATATTGGTATATTTTTTTATTTTTTAAAAATATTTAAAAATGTGAAAAGAAAAAGAAAAAAAATAAAAAGTTGCATTTTGTACTAAGAGGCACGTCAACGACCAAAGCTAGGCGGCATAGTAGCATCACTCTTAAAAGAAGTATGCAACAGTCTATTTTATCACCTAAACTCCAAATTATTTAAGCTTTCCCTTGTTACTTATCAATTAAAAACACAACTAGCACGCTTAAATACTTGCATGAAATATGAAACGTCTTCCTAGATGTGTGATTTGATCATACTTTGTATTTTAATGACTTAGAATAAGAATCTTTCATCCCATTTAATCAAAATCTCAAATGGGTTTTTCTTTTTCTTATTAAATTCTTTTAAATCAACGATCATCTCAAGATTTTGAGTTACTTAAATTTAACTAATATTCTTATTGAGAGTTATAGTAGTAATGAATATGTACGCTTTGTAATCAATTCACCCATTTCAATTAATTTGAGATTTTTTTTATTTTATTTTATTAAGTAGCGTGTAATTTTCATCACATTTACGAGAAAATTGCAAATCAATTAACAACAAAAGTTAACTTTGAAAAAAATATATATATTGGTGAATAAAAATAACTATTATTGATAATACAATCAAAGCAAAACATATATCATAATATATTTTAAGGTCTGGTTTGTTTAGTGAAACAATTTCATTTCATTTAATTATTATAATTTTTTAAAACTTTCAAACAAAATAAAATAAACAATTTAACTTTATCAAATCTCAACAAAAATTATATTAAAAAATTATATTCTAATAATATTTTATTCAATTTTTATTTCATTTCATTGTATCTCAACTTACTTTCCAAACTAGACCTAAATGTTGAGATGATGATCAGACAAGACATTATATATTCATTTTAAATAAATATGTTTGTTTTTTTCAAACTCATGTCATGCCCTATCAATAATAACACAAAAACTCTGCGTCTTCAATTTCACCACTAGAATTTACCAACATCTTTATCACATCAAGAAAAACATTATACTTTGCGGGTTTTTTTTTTTTTTTTTCATTTCTATAAAACTAATATTTATGCTATTTCTATTAAGGTAGGCAAAAAATTCCTTTATAATTATCATCATTTTGTTATTTGATAAATAGATTCAAGTCCTTTTTAACAAAGTGGGTTTGAGGTAATTTCATCCTTCATCGTTAAAACGCTCATAAATCAATCCTCATGTTGAAGAGATCATTGATCCTTAGTTATGCATCAAAGTTAGTGTCTCTATACTCTAATTTCGAACTTTTTACTCCAAATATTTTCAGCTTTGGTTATTTTGTTAGTAAGATGTTAATAGTATGTTAAATATGTCACGTTAAAAAATCAAGGATTCCATATCTGATTTTCGTCGAAAAGGGAGGAGGCATCGGCTTCCTCCTCCTCTCTCTCCTTCTCTCTTCTTTCATTCACTCACATTGTCTATCAAGGTTACTTTTGCTTAATTTTATTTTGCTTTCTTCAAGGTCGAAAAATACAGATCTATAATTTTCCGACAATTCCTGAGAGACACGCGTGGCACAAGTAGATTTACAGGTCGAAAATCATTCGGAGGAAAGTATGGTTTTACAAAAATCATCGCGCGTGGTCCTCACATGCCACGCCTTCCGGCAACTCTTCTTGACACACGCACCAAATCACCAAACTCATCACCACCAGACCTTTCAGATCTGACTTTTATGGCTAAAAAGAGACAAATGTGTTGTCTTCGCAGGCCGTCACAGAGTTTGAAGTATACTTATTGAACATTTTTTTGTAGAGGTTGAGTCCTCTCTTTTTATAAAAGATGAGGTTGAGTCTCTGTTTAAACAGAGAGTGTTATTGCTTGAATATTTGTCTGTAGAGAGTATCAGCAATAGTAAAGACCAGACTAATCACAAAAGGAAATAATGTGCTGATAGAGCTCCAAATACATTATTTTGGTTTGTGATGTCATGTTTGATATAAGGACATCCCATAATGTATCTGGTCATAGATGTAAGTTTCTTTGATGAATGAATGGTGATAATTTCCCTTTAAAAAAAATGTCTCGTTAGCCCCATTGATAAATTGACACGTGTAAAATAAACGTAAAATAAAACAAAATTAAAAATAAAATCATGGTTGCAACCTAGCATTTGGCCAAGGTGCACCTAGGTGTCACTTGGTTGCAAGATTTAGACCAGATGTAACTTATGCGTCACTTGGCGGGTAGTTGGAAAATAGCATTATCATCCAATTTAGACAACTTTAAGTTGTGTTTGGTTATTAAACCAAACTCAACTCATCTCAAATCAATCATTAATGTAATCCATTACTTTTTGAACTTTCTATAAAAAAAAATTAAATTCATTTTAACCTATTTTATACATTTCAACCTAAAAAGTTAAATCTATATTAATGGGATCTACAAAATACTACTATTCACAACTCAACTCATCTCAACATCCAAACATAGCATAAAATCTTGATGTTATAGATAGCCGACACAATGTTTATAGTTAAATTTTAGTGGAATATGTAAATTGCATCTTTCCTAAAGCTTGATATCACAATATAATAATCTTGATGGTTTAAAGTGTATAGCATAAAATCTATGATAATTAAAGATTGTAAAAATAACGCGTGAAAAAGAACTTAAACATTATTGGTACCACATATCTAAATGGAAAATAATATTAGGACTAACATTTTGAACTATGATTTATTTTATTCTCAAGTTAGTATGTAGAGTACGGTATCCATATTACTTAAATGATAAAACTTGATTTATAAAATTTAAATTTTATAATTTATCTTTTAAATCAAAATATATCATATAAATACTAAATTAGATGCGGTCTAGATACCGATTTGATAATTGAATTTTTCATTAATTAGTCTGTCGAGCCTATTTTTAAGCTGTAGGCCTCCGTATGCAGGGCCTTTTTATTTCTCAAAGAACAGAAGTACATGTTAATTTACGCTAGCCCAAGTTGCCACAAGAAACCAGGTCATCATTTTCTAGGGCCCAACGTCCTTTTACAATTGGGCCACATTCTATGAATTCAGGCCTTATTTTCGGCGTATATGTAAACACCTTCGCATGCCTCATCTTGCGAAAGCTTCATTTTCATGCCCAATATTTTGCTGAATGTCAGTAACGGTAGATATGATTCATATCTAAACAAAGTAGGAGAATAATAGAGGCAATACAATGGATTAATAATATTTAATTCACGGAATGGAAATTTTTACTCTTTTTTTTTTTTGCAAAAAGATGAATATTTCAATAGAATTAAAGTTAAAATGTTAAAGATGTCTAAACTTCACAACTTTTTTTTTTACAAAAATGCCATTATTATTATTATTACTATTGTAAGTTTGAATTTAAAATAAAAATAAATAAAATTTGATGGTGGTGGCCGACCACCCACAATTTATTTATTTATTTTTAAAAATAGTGAAAGTATCTTCTCATGAATTTTACATTAATGTCATAGCTATTCCTCGTGTCAAATAATGGCTATTCTTATTCATTTTCATGAAAGAATAACTAAAAAATAATATTTGAAAATAACTATTTCGTTGGAGCCCCTTATTGCACCAATCAAATGCACTTATGGTTATTTAGAATCTAATTCAAACAAAGAATTAGAGATTATTTTGTTGAGTGATTCATTTACGGCTTGTTTGTACAATGAAATGAGATAAGATGAGATGCTTTTAAATGAATTGAATAAAATATTGTTAAAATATTAATTTTTAATATTATTATTATTTTGATATTTGAAAAAATTGAATTGTTTATTATATTTTGTGTAAGAATTTAAGAAAGTTGTACTGAAATAATGAGGTGAGATAATATGAGATCGTTTCTCTATCCAGACAAGCCCTTAACCTTTATTTAGTGTAACTTGTGATCAAGGCCGGCTGGTCCGTAAGGCGAGTTAGGCAGTTGCCTAAGGCCCCTCAGTGAAAAAAGACCTAAAAAATACTAGAAGTTAATTATTAAAAAAAATAATTATCTAAACTAAACGACGGTAACCTTAAAAATTGAAAAAAAAAATCAATTCTTAATTTCAAGGTAAAAAAAAAAATAGACATTAAACAGACTTTATATAGACTCTGCAATTTCACTTAGAAAAGTCAAAAGTCACAATAAAATCTCAAAACAGACGTTCCAATCTTTCTATAAAAAAAACTTTAGAACATTTCAAGAACTCTCATTTTATATCCGAAATTTACAAATTTTATTTCATCTTTCTTGTACTCTAGACTCTAGTTTACAATTTCTAATATCTAACTCTCTTGCTCTTGCTCCTATTTGGCACCGGCAGCCTCTCCCATCACTGCATCACACTTGTAGATGTTGAGCGGCATCTCTGATGTGCTACGGTTGACGAAAGTAAAGATAAAACTAAAAAATTTTGTGTTATATATAGAGTAAAATTTTGTGGCAATAAAACAACCACATGACTTGTCTTCTAGTTTCTAAACATCGTTTGTTTTCTTTTTTTGTCTTCTTTCTTCAAGACTTCAACCGACGACCAGAGGTTTCACAATTGAATTTACACGGGCCACGGGCCACGTATTCCTTGACTATTTTGTCAATTTTTTTTTCAACTTCTATAATGTATAATTTATTTCTTGATTTTGAATATTAATATTAATATATTTTATTTTATTATACAGATTAATAATTTTATATAAAAGTGGTATTCATCTATTATATAAAAGTGAAGCCCATATACTAAATCAGGTTTTATTATTTTATATTAATATTTATTTTATTTTAGAATATTCAACTATATTATCAATTGAGAATGAAATATAAAAATTTAATCAATAATTTTGCATCTAAAAAACATAAATTTTAAATAAAATTATATTTTAAAACAAGGAAAATATCACATTTTAACGATTTAAATTACAGAGATTTGAAGTCACGAAAAAGTGTCACAATAGGTACGACTGATAATAAAGGTGTCATGACCCCCCTAACCTCCAAAAATCCCTAATTGCTTTTTCTAGTATATTTATTTACCCTATTAATTGTTCCATAAGAAAACTACTAAATTCCAATTTCTTGGCAAATAATAAGTATCTCTCAATGAGGGATTTTGCCTAAGAATACATACACTAATAAAAGAAAAATACTATTTATCATCATATTAATGAGCAATATTACGTATAATTTCTAAATGGAGATTGCATTACAAGTCTAGTTAATTTTATCTTTAAATTTTTTTTTAAAATTACGATAATATTCTTATCAAAATTATATATATTTTTAATTTAATGAAAGGCTTACATATACCTTCCTTAAATAAGAATTACAAATAAAATTTCTTCATATTAATTATCATATTTTAAATATCTCATAACATGACATTTAATGATTATTTATAAATGAAACGTAACGTAAAGGTTTTCAGTTATATAATACCGCGCCATGAAAAAATAATAATAAAAGAGGAGGATTGAAGTGTCTCGTATATAAACTTTAAATAAAATTAAAAAACAGAAGTAGGATAAAGGTGTGAATTTTTTAGACTAATTATAAAACCAGCCTATGAATTCTTAGCCCATTTGCAAATCCTACATTGTTTTCAATTTTTTATAACAAAAAATGGATATGTGTGAATCCAAGAAAATGGTTTGCAAGCAAATTAAAATCCAAACACTAATTATATAATTATATAATTAGTCTTGGGGTATTACTTTCTTTAAAATCTAAAGTTTAATATTTTATAGGTACAAATAATCCTCTGGAGCTACACTTTCTGATGAAAAGTTAACGATTTAATTAGTTTTGTTTAAGGAGACTTTCGAGAGTGTAATGTACGGAATTAAAGTTTACTCTGCAGGAGTGGGTCTGAAAGGTCCTGCCTTGAAGAGTTTTTCGATATAAAAAAAAAATTTATATAATTAACCCAATTCTTTTTTCTCTAAAACCAAGAATAAGACAATTTAAAAGGACCATTTTGACTTTTTTTTTTTTTTTGTGGTAATTGAATTTCATGATTTAATCAGTTTTATTTAAGGAGATTTTCGAGAGTGCGGTGTATGGAATCAGAGTTTACTCTGCAGGAGGGGATCTGAAGGGTCTTGCCTTGAAGAGTTTTTCGATATAAAAATAAATTTATATAATTAACCCAATTCTTTTTTCTCTAAAACCAAGAATAAGACAATTTAAAAGGACCATTTTGACTTTTTTTTTTTTTTTTGTGGTAATTGAATTTCATGATTTAATCAGTTTTGTTTAAGGAGATTTTCGAGAGTGCGGTGTATGGAATCAGAGTTTACTCTGCAGGAGGGGATCTGAAGGGTCTTGCCTTGAAGAGTTTTTCGATATAAAAATAAATTTATATAATTAACCCAATTCTTTTTTCTCTAAAACCAAGAATAAGACAATTTAAAAGGACCATTTTGACTTTTTTTTTTTTTTTTGTGGTAATTGAATTTCATGATTTAATCAGTTTTGTTTAAGGAGATTTTCGAGAGTGCGGTGTATGGAATCAGAGTTTACTCTGCAGGAGGGGATCTGAAGGGTCTTGCCTTGAAGAGTTTTTCGATATAAAAATAAATTTATATAATTAACCCAATTCTTTTTTCTCTAAAACCAAGAATAAGACAATTTAAAAGGACTATTTTGACTTTTTTTTTTTGTGGTAATTGAATTTCATGATTTAATCAGTTTTGTTTAAGGAGACTTTCGAGAGTGCGGTGTATGGAATCAGAGTTTACTCTGCAGGAGGGGATCTGAAGGGTCTTGCCTTGAAGAGTTTTTCGATATAAAAAAAAATTTATATAATTAACCCAATTCTTTTTTCTCTAAAACCAAGAATAAGACAATTTAAAAGGACTATTTTGACATTTTTTTTTTGTGGTAATTGAATTTCACGATCGACCAAGAGATGGGAGGGGGCAGCTGCTTCTCAGTCTCATTGTATAAAATATAAAGTAATCAAAATCATTATGTTTTCCCATAATTATATTTAAATATGGTCTTTGATGTCATTGGATTCACACATCTTTAGGAATTCTTTGCTTTTGTCTCATCCCCCAACAAATTTAGAGGTTTGTTTTATGTGTGCGTCACCGCTACAGCTGAATAATTAAACATTAGATAATAGTTAAGGCTTGCCCTTTGCCACCATTTCCGCCTGTCAAATATTTTTGGTACCAGATGCCAGCTGTCCCATACACACCTCCTTCATTAAAAAAGAAAGAGAGGGCTGTTAGGCTGCCGTCAATTAGGGACAGCTAGATGTGTTCCTAGATAATTTTTTTTAATTTATATTTATTTAATATTTTTGAAAAATATAAAAAATACTAATATATTATTAATCAATTCTTTAATCAATAAATAAAATATAAAAATATAAAAAAAGAGAGGTAGAATAGCCCGCTCATTTTGACTACTAGTTATTTTTATAATTTTTTTATTTATCTTTTTTTAATATATTTAAATATTTTTAAAAAATAAAAAAATATACCAATACACTAGAAATCACTAAGTAAAAATAAATAATTTTTTTTCCTGAGCGGTCAAGTATAATGGTACAACTTGAGAGGCAAATTAGTTTTTTCCATTGTAAAATTATTTTTCAAAAGTTTAAATTTATGAAAAGATGTAAATTTTATTATTTAATTTATAATATTCTCTCACATGTGGACCAAAATTTCTTTTAATAAGTGAGTCTAACACTTCAAATATTTAATTAAGTAAAGTAGAGTGTAAAGTCAAGGTTCGAATTCAGAAATTTTTCTTTGATATTTTGTAAAATTACCATTTATTCTAAAAGTTAAAACTTATGAAAATATATAGATTTTATTATTTGATTTACACCTTAACATATATAATATAACTAATTAAATTAATGTCTTTTCAAAATAAATTTTTTAAATAAGTGATGATCGTACGTGATGTCAAAATAAAAATCCTTTCAGAAAAAATGGTGGAACAAGTGGTAATCTTATTTTAATTTTATCATTATTACAATTTCTTATTATAGAATAATAAAATAGTTATAAAATAATTGCATCACTGCATATTCTATCTGATTAATTAGTCATTCTAATATCAACATATTATTATAGTTATCACACCAATGTCCAAAACCACTCTCAGCATAAGTCCAAAAAAAAAAAAAAAAAAAAAAAAAATCACTCTCAGTCTCAGCATATAATTTTCAAAGAGAAATTTCCACTTGCAAACGTGTCCCAAATGTCAATTCAAAGGTTACATCCTAATATAAGAGATTGAGCACATCTCCACTCGACTCGACGTGATACCAAAGTCTTGATTAAAGTTGATTTCATTTTATTATTATAATTTTTTATATAAAATATAATAAAAAATTTAATTTTTTTAAAATTTTAAATAATAATAATATTAAAAAATAAATTTTTAATAAATTTTTATTTAAATTCATTTTATTTTAACAGAAAAGACAGTTCCAGTCGACAGCAACCCCTCCGTCCCTGTCAAGGAAAATGATACGATTCATGATTATAATTTCAAGGCTACATAGGAAGATCCCTTTTCTGGGTTTTGCGAGGAAACCACTACGGCACCACGTCTCCAAAGTTTGTGTCACAAGAATAGATAGTCATTTCGATTGATAGCAATATTATTCAATGCTAGATGTCCCGCTGATAGCTTCTACTGCACTTAGGATTTTTTTATATGTATTTTTAAAATTTTTTTTATATAGATATTTTTAATAATTTTAAAAATTTTAAAAAAATTAAATAAAATTATAATATTATTAAAAAATACTTCGTTAATCAAGAAATAGAGTAAATTTTTTTTAATTCTATTTTGTGATTAAGGAAGTATTTTTTAATATTTTTTTTACTTTTGATTAAAAAAATATTTTTTAATAATATTTTAAATTTATTTTACCTTTTAAAAATATTTAAAAATATAAAAAAATTTATATAAAAAGTAAATTAAAAAAATATACATAAAAATATATGTTAAGTCCAGCAAGAGCTCCAGTAGGAGCTGTAGCATGACCCATTTAGGAAAACGATAATGATCTGTACGTGTTGAGGATGCGAAAATTTTACGCAGAAGGTTTGAAAAACTATACCCACCATGAAAAACACTTCAATTTTTCGACAAATTTTATATTTAAAAAAAAAATTATGCCAAAGTTATCCATTTTAAAGTTAATCTTGTATATGTTAAAAGAGAAATGATACTTGCAGTCGTGAGCGTGCAGTCGCTTTGAAAAAAGTGAATAAATAAGGGACCACCTGAAAAGAAATTAATTTTTTAATAGTGGACTCCACTCTTTTTCAAAGCGACTGCACGGCGTTTGCGCATTCTACGACTGTATGTAACATTACTCATGTTAAAAATATGTGATTTGATTGATATAAATTCACAGCTTTTAAAATGGAAGTCTCGAGCTGGAACCCGTCTCCTTGATTAAAAAAAAAAGAAAAGGGAAAAAAAAGAAAAGGAGGTTAACCTTGTATGCAGCCAGCTTGTGAGAGGGAGGGTTGGAACTTTGGAGGGCCACTGGTGACTGGTGAGCATGAACACTCTTGAAACCAGCTGTTGTTGATGTATTTTATTCGGATGTATACCAAATCCAAACCAGCAGCATTTAATGTATAAAAGCCTACTGTTACTTTTCCCTCTCAGGCTCCCACCCATAACCATAGGCATCCCTCAGCATTAAATTCTTTGCTACAAATTCTGTCTTCGAAGTTATTTATTTTCTGCCCAAAACAGATCAGATTCATCCAGCACCGTTCGACCACCAAGACCAGTTCAACATCCTCTTGTTTGCCAGTTTCCTCATATTCAATCTCGTTCCAACCTCTTCTACGCGATTTGTTTCCATTAGTTTACTGCATTAAGGAATCTAAGAGCCAGTTAATATTTGAAGTTGTCAACGAGTTCGTACCAGCTGTTGCCTGCAAAGATTTGTGGGCAATATTTGTCTGTTAATCTCTTTTGCATCAAAACCCTTTCAGAACTCCAACAGGGTAACTCAGATTTGCTATCTTCTCTGAGATCACACATCTGATCCAAAAGGTGCCAACTTTTCTCTCCCTTATTCAGTTTATTCCAGGGGCAGTAATTTTTTTGTGTTAGTGCTTTCATTTCCAACCTAGCTTAAAGACAATCTCTTTCTCTCTCTGTTCTACAATAAATCTCCAGTCTTTATGATGTTGGGTTTTAGAAAACCTGCGTTGTTAATGTGGGTTTTATCAAATTTGTGCTTGGTATGCTTTTCTAGTGGATTTAATCCCGTAGACAGTTACCTTATAGACTGTGGATCCTCCACCAATACTTCAGTAGGTGGCCGTGTATTCATTGCCGATAACTTGGCTTCAAACTTGCTCTCGACCCCTAAAGATATTCTTGCCAAAACCACTTTGAAATCAATCACTTCCTCAGAAGATTCACAGCTGTATCAGACAGCAAGAGTCTTTACCGGATCCTCAACATACACGTTCTCAATCCGTCAGAGTGGGAGACACTGGATCCGCCTCTATTTCTACCCATTCATTTATACTGATTACAATATGAGTGCTGCAAAATTTTCTGTTTCTACTCAAAGCCATGTCCTTCTTAGCGATTTCAGTGTGGAAAGCACTTCTATTTTGAAAGAATATTCCTTAAATGTGACATCAAACAACATTGAAATCACCTTCACCCCATCGAGCAATTCAATCGCTTTCTTAAATGCTATAGAAGTGGTTTCAGTCCCTGATGGGCTGATCACCGACGGTGCCAGCACTGTGAATCCATCAGGACAGTTCCAAGGGTTGTTGCCTCTTGCACTCGAGACGGTTTGGAGAGTGAACATGGGTGGGCCAAAAGTCACATTTGATAATGATACACTTTGGCGAACTTGGATTCCAGATCAAAGTTTTTTGGTTCAGGAGAACTTGGCCACAAATCTCTCAAATATAAGAGCTGTTAAGTACGTTAAGGGCGGGGCAACGCAGGATATAGCTCCAAACGCTGTCTATGGTACTGCCACAGTTATGAACTCATTGGATAATCCCAGCAGCAATTTCAATGTGTCCTGGGTGTTCAATGTGGATCCGGGCTTTCAGTACCTTGTTCGGTTTCACTTTTGTGATATTTTGAGTAAAGTTCTTAACGATCTGTACTTCAATGTTTACATTGACTCATGGATTGTTATAAAAGATCTTGATCTGAGTACTTATTTGGTAAACGTGTTGGCCGCTGCATATTATATGGATTTTGTCACGGTTTCAGCTGTTAGCAATAAGCTCCGTGTAAGTATTGGTCCATCTACTCTACACGGTACTTACCCCAACGCCATCCTAAATGGGCTGGAGATAATGAAAATGAACAATTCAATGGGCAGTCTGAGTGCAGCAGACTCTGTGACTAATTCTTCAGATTCAAGTTCAAAGAAAAATGTGGGTGTCATAGTGGGTATAAGCATTGGAGCCTTCATTGCAGTGATATTAGGTGTATTTTTCTTTTTGTTACACAGAAAAAGAAGACGACTGGCACGTCAAAGAGAATCAAAGACGTGGATTCCGTTTTCCATCAATGGAGGAAATTCCCAATCCATGGGCAGTAAATATTCTAATGGAACAACTGCTAGTGCCATTTTTAACTATGGCTATCGCATTCCTTTTGCAGCAGTTCAAGAGGCTGCAAACAACTTCGATGAGGGTTGGGTTATTGGGATTGGTGGTTTCGGGAAAGTTTACAAGGGAGTCTTAAGTGATGGTACACAAGTGGCAGTTAAGAGAGGAAATCCTAGGTCCCAACAGGGACTTGCAGAGTTTCAAACTGAAATCGAGATGCTATCTCAGTTCCGCCATCGCCATCTTGTTTCGTTGATAGGGTACTGCGATGAAAAGAATGAGATGATTCTCGTTTATGAATATATGGAGAATGGAACCCTCAAGAGTCATCTTTACGGCTCAGGTCTTCCCAATTTGAGTTGGAAGCAGAGGCTTGAGATATGCATTGGAGCAGCCAGGGGACTCCATTACCTTCACACAGGATATGCAAAAGCAGTTATTCACCGTGACGTAAAGTCTGCTAATATCTTGCTTGACGAGAATCTGATGGCCAAAGTTGCTGATTTTGGGCTCTCAAAGACGGGGCCTGAAATTGACCAGACCCATGTCAGTACAGCAGTGAAAGGAAGTTTTGGATATCTTGATCCAGAATATTTCAGAAGGCAACAACTGACGGAGAAGTCAGATATATACTCGTTTGGTGTGGTTTTGTTTGAAGTTCTTTGTGCCAGACCTGTTATAGATCCATCCCTTTCAAGAGAGATGGTGAACTTAGCTGAATGGGCAATGAAATGGCAAAAGAGAGGGCAGTTGGAACAGATAATAGATTCTACTCTTGCGGGAAAAATCAGACCGGATTCTCTAAGGAAGTTTGGAGAGACTGCTGAGAAATGTTTGGCTGACTTTGGTGTTGACAGACCCTCAATGGGAGATGTCTTATGGAATCTCGAATACGCTCTTCAACTTCAAGAGGCAGTTACTGACGGTGATCCTGAAGAAAACAGTACCAATATGATCGGTGAACTCTCTCCGCAAGTGAACTATTTTGGTGATAGCAGTACTAATGTTTCTGCTACTCAGTTTGGAGAGTCACCCGTGGATGATCTTTCAGGTGTATCCATGAGTAGGGTGTTCTCACAGCTGGTCAAGTCTGAGGGTAGGTAACTGATTTGAGATTGTACTCTGGTTTCGGCTATGTTCCATTAGT
Organism: Juglans regia; assembly: GCF_001411555.2. NCBI lineage: Eukaryota > Viridiplantae > Streptophyta > Magnoliopsida > Fagales > Juglandaceae > Juglans > Juglans regia. The sequence continues at coordinate 8,986,093 of NC_049905.1, forward strand.
TTGGTGTTCACTATATTAAAGTAGATAGTCAGTTGTCTTGATTCTATTATCCATAAAATGAGACCCAGCATCTCATTGCACAATATGTGGCTTGTTTGATTGATAACCACAAAATCCAAATAGAAACTCTGCTTCTATTTTATTGTGCATAAAATCTTTGTAGAGCTTTCCTTGTGGATCAGTTCTGCAAACAAACTGCATAAAGCATCACGAGTTCCACTTTGTACAGAAGACGTGGTTGTTCAAGTGAGCTTTAGTTTTATCAGTTCACAAGGATTTTGGATCTTAAAATTGTCGAAAAGTGTACGCATTTCTGAGTGTTTTAGATTTACACAATCATGTATGAAATAACTACGTACTGCCGTTGATTTTGTTTCGAGTGATTCTTAATGTGATCCTACGTTTTAGTTCTGTCACAGTATCTGTTAAACCTTACTTCCATAATTGCTGGACATATGGCTAATCTTCAATGGACACTCTCCTGTTTATGTATTCTCTTATATCTTGTAAACAATCGGTTGCATATTGGATGAATAGATGAATGCTTCTGTAACTGGGCAACATTTGAACTTGTCCTGGGGTACAGCTGCAGATAAAGATAGGTTAAGGTAAGGTTCTACACCTTTGACGAAGGAACTACTTTTAGTTAAAAATCTCCATTTTTCCTAAAAGTTTAAGCATAAGGAAAGAGGTAAATTTGATCAATTTAATTTATATTTTATCACTTTCTCTATTGTTGTAAAGCATAGGAGAACACAAACAAGAGTAAAAATCTATTTGTTCAAAACCCTACTGCTTATTTCGGTGCCGTTTGAATAATGAGTTGAGTTGAGATGAAAGTTGAATAAAATATTATTAGAATATTATTTTTTAATATTATTATTGTTTTGAGATTTGAAAAAGTTGAATTGTTTATTATATTTTGTGTGAAAATTTGAAAAAATTGTAATGATGAGATGAGATGAAATGAAACACTTTTACTATCCAAATAATCCATCGGAATGGATCAAATAATCCATTGGGTGTACATTCAGAGAAATGATTCAAATGTCCAACGGTAGATTAATGAGTTACAAGAGTTTCTTTTACCTCATTTCATTCTTCTGTATATACTTTTCATATCAAATGTCCAAATGCTGTTCAAAGTGATGCCTCCTTACAATATCGAATGATCAATATCAAGCAATTATCATCAAAGCTTGTAGATAATTAATATAACTGGCAATGAATATTCTCATATGGTTTAATGAAGCACTTGAATCCTTGATATCTTGAATTTGTATTTTCACTTGCGGTGATTATAGATCAATATGAGACCTATGCCTAGTATCCATATTCATCATTAATTTTTATTTAATGACTAAGATTGTTTTAAATTAAGAAATATAAAAGGAGGTGGTAGGCCAGGCCTACAATTACCTAGTTATAACAAATATAGTCCATGAATAAAATTAAAGAAAATGCAATAGAACCAAAAATTTGATTGGAGCTTATGTTCCTTGACTAAAGAAAAATAAACAATTCAACTCTTCTCAACTCATCTAATCACTACAATTTTTCTAAATTCACACACAAAATAACATAAACAATACAAAATTTTTAAATTCCAAAATAAAAATAATATTAAAAAAATATATTCTAATAATATTTTATTCAACTTTTAACTTTAATATCAACTCATCTCATCTGATCTGTGAAAATAAATAAGGCCTAAGTTGAAGAGAGTCGATATAAAATATTGATTTTTTATGTAATCCTATTGTGGGATTGCAACTGCTTCAAAGTATTCGTGTAGAGTTTTTTTTTTTTTTTTGGCCCTAGCTCATTCCCCATGCATGTCCTTAGGGTAAGCACTGTGTGGTCCACATGCACTGATTATAGGGCTAGTCAGGTGGAGCGAGACGGTGGATAGATAGATGAGCAAGCCAACGAGAGGGTGCATGGTGGTTCAAGATGGGTGGATAGTGGCGGATTTGGGGGTTTTCATCTTCTAATCAAAAGGGAAAGGAGATGGATGAATAAAAAAGAACAAGAGAAAAAAAAAAGAAGGGTGATGGAGGGGCAATGGCTAGAGTGTACGTGTGTAGGTTTATGATCGACTGAAAGTCGTAGATCTAGCCTCCACTGTTCTAAAGAGAGAGAAAAAAAAAATGGAAACTAGGGGAAAAAGGAAGAGAAAAGTCCAAAGAAAAGAAGGAAAATAGGGGAGGGTGATCTGGCTTAAAGAGGTAGATTTGCCTTATGTTTTTTCCCTATGTTGAATGATTTTCCACCTTAAATTTGATACGTACTTGTATTTGCTCTCTTGTGCTTGATCAATTGCCCCATGGGGACCTTCTTAATCTTTTAAAAGTTGGATGGGACAAGGAACATGTGGGACTACTTCTTCTCAGGACTCGGTTTATCATGGATCATGCCTTTTAGTTTGGTGGATTTTCTAACTAGCTGGAGAGGTCTCCGTGGTAATTCACAAGTTATAACAATCTAGAAAATGATCCCTATCATGTGTTGGTGTATATGGTGGGAACGAAATGATAGAAACTTTGAAAACCGTGAGAAGATAATAGATCAGGAGCTGAAAGTTTTTTTCTTTCAAATATTGTTCTCATGGGTGGGGGCCAATGTATGTAATGGACTAAATGTCCATGACTTTTTACTATAAGCTGTAAACTATAGTTAGGTATTTCTCATGTATACCCTCTGTATACCCTACTCTTATGAATAAATACCTTGATTACTGATTCAAAAAAAAAAAAAAGTTGGATGGGGCGGCAGTACTAGTTTGGCACAACAGTGCTTAAAACATTGCTTGCAGGTTTATGTCTTCCCTATTGAGACGAATATACGTCGACGTATGCAAGTATGTTATAATAAAACTATAAACACCATATGATAAATTCAAAAGAAAAAAAAATATATAACCAGGCTGACACAGTAGGAGGATAAAACTCAAATGAAAAAGCACTCGTATACATAATAGCTAGGCAGCAAATATGCATGTACCAGACAAATAACAGTACTAGTATGGTAGTACAAGCAATACTTGTCTAATTCACACGCAATATTTCTTCATTTTACACAATAATCGATGATAATACTACTGGGGAGATGCCAAAAGTGCTTGTGATTGCTTCTCAAAGCGGAAACCGTTTGCCTTGGAGTCATCTGCAGACCAGATAAAGATACCATGAAGTTGCTGCTGACTCCTGAGCCTATTGCAGGCAGTAAAGAACCCATTTTGTGGGGATAACCCTCCACTTCCATCACTAATAAAGCTTGCCAACACCTTACCACCCTTGTAGTTGGAGCTTTGGGTGTGGAAATAGTCCATAAATTGAGACACAGTGGTTCCCTTATCATATGCATAAAACTGGAAGTTGACATAGTCTATTTGGTTCCCATATTTATTCCAGAGTGCCAAGTAATGTTTCTGAACTTGATCGTCATCGAATGGAGCTATAGAAGCAAATGAGATTACCTTATTCCTCTTCAGAGTCGATATAAGCTGCCCGATGCACTCCGCAAAGGTATCAGGATCACCTTTGAAGTGTTCATAGTCTATGTCAATTCCATCCAAATGATACTGCTTTATGATCGTTGTGAGTGATGAAACAGCATTAGACACCCAGGAATCTACTGAAGAGGGGCTGAAGAAAGCAAAGCCATTGGCTACACTATCTCCTCCTAAGCTCAAGCCAACCTTGACATTTGAATGGGCACTCTTGACGGATGAAACCTGGGAGGGGCTAAGATTCTGAGAGTCCCAGAAAATGTTGAATTTTCCATTGGTAGGAGAGGGGGAAGCTGATGTGTCATAGTCAATAGCAAAGGAGAGAAGGAAGTGGAATTCAACACCTGGGTTTATAGGAACATCTGTAAATTTGACATTGTTGAACTCAGCACCTATATATTCCCTGAAGAGGTTTGAGTTTGTGGGTGCTGCTTGGACTTGCATTTGGGGGATGAAGAGAGCTTCAATGATGAGAAGGGTTAAAAAGAGCTTGGGAAATTCCATTGCAACTGAGCAGTAGTAGATTTGTGCCTTAGGATTTGAGTGAAATGAATACTCTTTGCATGCCATTATATACTGGGTTTTTACCGAGTTAAGGACACTGAGGAAATTAAGAAAAAAGTTTTGGTTTTGTGCCGTTTCCGTTGTTATTATGCATTGATGTTCTAGTCTTGTTTCCATTGAGAAAACGTCATAGGCTAGTGGGGACATGATGTTTTTGGATAGAGTAACGCTACTCATAATCTATTTTCTCATCATTTCATGATGTGATATTCAATGATTGGAGACTATTTACTATGTTTCACTTGTGAACCTATTATTTAATGCCACATCATAGAATGATAAGAGGATGATAAGAAAAAAGATGATGACTATTTTTTCTTTTGGATAATAGCTTTTGAAATGTGGGTTAAATGCTGTCAATAAACATATCCAAATTGAAGATCTCATCGAATGTTTATTGGCGACCACTTAAATGAAAAGCCACTTAAGACATGACACATCAACTAATATGATTAGAGATGATAAAATTCAAGATGAAGAGCAACAAATAACAATTATATTTATCAAATAGAAATATAATCTATAAAAAGCAAACCAAACACACATTAATAGAACGAAGCCATGTGGTTAAATTAATTAAAAAACCACTTAAAAAAATGTCACACATCCTATCCACTAGTATCATTAAAAAACAACTAAAATCAAGATGAAAACAAACGTCTACGCTAGGGGGACATGATGTTTTTATATAAGAGCAGTTCAAGTAAAGTGGGTTGAATGTTCTTTTGGGTTTTGACAGACTGGCTATACATATATATATAAATATATATGTATATATATATATATATATATGTATATATATATATATATATATATGAATAAACAACCTGCATATTGAAGATCTCATTGGATGGTAATTGCATGGTGAGGGAGAGTAAAGGGAAGGACAAATCCTCCAGCTTTCCGTGCAGGGACCTGTTCTTTTGACTCCTAAATTATACCTTTGTGGGATCTAATAAATACTCAACTCTATCTGGGTGTCTCAGAACATATTCCTTTTGGATAATGGGTACATAAGAGAGAACCAAGAAGACGTGGCTAGTTAGGTTCAGTCCAAAAAGAGATAAGAAGTGACTAGATCTCAAACATCAGACATGCACATGAAAAAGAGATAAGAAGTGACTAGATCTCAAACATCAGACATGCACATGAAAAAGAGATAAGAAGTGCCTAGATCTAAAAAATCATGCATGCACATAAAAAAGATAACAATTATTGCCGTCCGTGTATGACTTTTTTTCAAAAATAGTGCGTGAAATTTACATATTCTAAAACTGTATTTAACATTATTCGATCAGAAAATTGGATTGACTTTGATTTTAAAGAGTATTAAGAGGTTAGGTATTTACCAATTGTAATCCAAAATTGTATGAGAAAGCATAGAAAAGGATTGACTTGGTCTTGATAGATTCAGTGTATATTCTTGTGAAATCAATTTTTTTGGAGATGAAAACATTGAAAAGTTTTGTTTGGATGGTGACTAAGAAATTAGTCTCAAAATCCATTTTATTTTATTTTTTATCATCACTTTTGCATTGTGATTGTTGTATTGGGATATTTGTTAGAGAATCCCACCCCTTAACATCTATAATCTTTTATTTTAATGAAGTTTGCTTACTTGGAGAGGAAAAAAAAAAAAAAAAAATGCTTAGCTAACGCCATTCGTCTATAACCTAAAGACGGCCTGGCCATCAATAATTTGTAGTGGGAAACCGAGTCCTAGAAAACCTGAGCCCAGCCCAAGAATCGTTGCAACTTACGCCCAATGGAATAACCTTTCTTTTTTCTTTTTACCCAATAACATGCCAGCTATTTCAACTTATAATAATAAAATAATAATAATAATAGTATCAACAAGGTTAATATATATATATATATGTATATCTATACATGCACGTGGCAAGTTAATCTATCAAAGGTAAAAAACCCTCCCTCTAAAAAAAATCTCTCTCTCTACACAACAAAGAAAACCCTTATTGGAGGGGCCTCTTCTGCTGCAATATAAAATTAGTCGTCATTCTGTTCATTTTGACACGGGAGATGAGAATTTTTAGTTTTAGATAAAAATTTAAAATATTATTATTATTTTAAAATTTAAAAAAATTGAATTGAAATTTAAAAAATTATATTATTTATTATATTTTATATAAAAATTTAAAAAATTATAATAATAAGATAATATAAAATAAAATAAAAATTTTATATCTCATTAAATTCTCTGAACATATCTGCAACATTCCAAACAAAACAGTGCTTGAGCTACATGCGTGGCTCACCACCTTGAGCCGTGAGCCATTTTGCTGTTTATGTATTGTAATATTCTTGCCTTTTCTCAATAAGTACACGAAGGTAGTGGAAATAAAAATATCCAATAAAAGTGTCTAAAGAGTGATTTAGATTTAGAGATGAGTTAAAATAATTTGTAAATAATAGAATAAAAGTTAAATTATTTATTATATTTTATGTAGAAATTTGAGAAAATTATTTTGAAATTTAAAAAAATTGAATTGTTTATTATATTTTATGTAGAAATTTGAGAAAGTTATAATGATGAGATGAAATAAGATGAGTTGAGGTAAGTTGAGATGAGTTACGAATACAAACGAGGCCTAAATGGTTACTTGTAGTGCCTCGATTGTGGTCTTTGAAATCAACATTTCAGTCTACTCCGACGAAAATAAACTGTCCCATTTGGATAATGAAATAAAATGAGATAATTTTAGATAAAAATTAAAAGTTGAATAAAGTATTATTAAAATATTATTTTTTAATATTATTATTATTTTAGGATTTGGAAAAGTTAAATTATTTATTATATTTTGTATAAAAATTTAAAAAAATTATAATAATAAGATAAGATGAAATGAGATGAGATGAGATAAAACTATTTCTAACCCTGAACTCCAATTAAGATACATTAATTGTAAACATAGGTCCAATAGCAATCTTCTGTTCATCAACCCAACATTATCAGTATGCAGATCTCCAATAAACAGAATTGAGCCTTGGGCCCCAATAAATGCGCTCAAGCTGTGTGAAATGTGAATCAATTCATCTTCCTGGCATGTTCTTACCCAAATCTAAGGCCCAAGAGAAAACCTTCATTGGATTTCATAGGCGAAAGCTTTTCTTTACTATGGCGACTTTAGGGCTTCCCTCATTTGTTTTTATAATTATTCTCATATCATCTAATTATTATAATTTTTTTAAATTTTAACAAATAATAAAATAAATAATTTAATTTTTTTAAATTTTAAAATAAAAATAATATTAAAAAAAATATATTTTAACAATACTATGTCGATTCTAAGCATTAAAATTTTTTACCGAGTATGTGCTTTTCACAGAACACAAGATCTTCTTATCCGAATTCGAAAACATGACGTAGAAAATAAATAACATATGAAGTGATGATTCTTGTAAGTACTTATTGTTGCTCGGAAAATTTATATGAACGTTAACAATAAATATTATAAGATCATTCACTCATTGTATTTATATCTCTTGAATCTTTGACCCTTTTGCTTATCCTTGTTGGATGATCCATAGATATATACGTGCTTCATTTATAATTTTTCTTATGATAACTGTAGCTTCCCCTATATGATGCGCACACACATATATATAGTAAGCATATAGTACTAGGGTGTATATGAAGCTCAGTGCAATATTTCTGAAAAAAAGTATGATTCACTATAAAAAAAAAAAAAAAATTATTTTCATGTGGGTGTCATATGTACTTAACTTTTTTTTCAAGAGAAATACTTTAGCTACAAAATGATCTCATAAAAATAAATTCATAAACTGACGTAGGTTAATGTGCTATATATATTAGATTGTAAAATTAATTTTATCGTAAAGTAGATCTAATATATCATATAGAGTTATGTTAATATGTAAATTTATTTTTGTTGGTGACAAAATGCCCAACCCAATCCAGCGTAAAGCCATCAATAGTTTCAGGAGAGAAAATAAGAGAAAGAGATAGGACAAGACAGGACATGAAGACAAAAGCTAAAGGAGGAAGTTAAGTTAAACACATAAATGGAAAATGTGAAACAGACATAAAGTTGATAACCACTCCTAAGAGGCGTCAATAAAAGGGGATCTCTATACTAGACACGACGGTTTGTGAGTGACTTCACGACTTCCAGTGGGCTTCTTCTACCCTCATCTTGGGTACTCCAGAGGCATTATCTTCTTCCTCTAGATGAGGATTAATTCTCAATTTCTATTGTACTATATTTATTGTAATGAGAGATACGTGATACCACGAGAGACTATACAAGTCATCAAACATAGTGAATTAATTGCCCTCCAAACATTATGTAGACGTAAACTTTACGTCCAATCAAATAAATCTCTCTACAACTAAAAAGCCTTTTTCCCACTATTACTTTAGTCGAAATAGTAAAAAATCTGGCTGGAAATGACTTTTTTCCGTCACTTCAACTCGTAGCTGATCCCCTAGAATAACTAGCAGCATATACTACTATTACTATTACCCACGAGTCAAACTTTTATCCGAGATACTATTATTTCCAGCACATGGTATGGTGGGTCGTACAAAATATATAGAATTTTCATGAGAAATATGTCACACCCGAGTTCCTTAGTCACTAGAAAAGTGCTCATGATGTCGTTGAAAATGACTATTTGAGACAATCAATATGGCGGGAAATGCTTTTTTCCCACATAGGAAGTTCATCAATAAATGTTTTTTCCTGCGTACTACCTTACTAGAAAAAAGCATTTCTTTCTAAACATTTTTCACGTAATAGTTATTTTCCGCATGTTAATTTCGCTGAAATTACTTAGTTCCAACATTTATATCCACCGAAAATGCTTAAACCGGCTAAAAAATATCTATTTGCTATAGATCATGTTCTCTTTGCAAATGATCCAATCTGGAAAGAACTCTTTGCTGCGAGTTATATTCGCAGCAAATACTAAAAATTTCAGGAAAAAAATATAAATCTGTAAAACCAAGAAATGGAGAATGAGCCCAAAATGTTCAAAATAAATGTAAAGAAATAATTATAACAGTCAACGAAAGAAGCCAATGAACCATAAATGCACTCTTAACATATATAATATGGACAATGTGGAAAGCTGATACATATTTTGCAAAAAAAATAAAAATATTGACAATTGAAAATGATCCATATATATATATATATATCAAACACTCTAATACATATTGACAATGATCCTGCATGCCTAATTTGTTGTAGTGAAACCTTTTGAAATAAGAAATAAAAATAAGTTAATTCTAAGAAGTGTAGAGCCCATCAATTGGAAACGAAAACCCAAGTTTAATATGATGAACAAGGTTACCAACCAATTGCTTAAATTAGAAACTGATCAACTCATAACCCTTAGCATCAAGTGACTAATTAAAGACATAACTGTTTTCCACTCCTTTTTGTAAAAATTAAACCAAGTTCTCTGCAAATTGGATGACTTTCATAACATGTGCATAACAGAACCAATTGCTGCTTTGGTGTTTGGCAAGATATCACTCACGTTTTAATATTATAGACACCTTTTACTATAGTAAAATAGAAATGCATTAAAGCATGCAAGAGTAAGTAGTAGATAAGGGTCAATAGCAAAGCACAATAAGACTACAAGTAACCTGATAACAATAGTAATAAATAAAAGAAAACCCACATTACAATAAGTATATCCTTTGTCACATTCACAATAGTATTCCACTCTCAGACATATATTGTACCATGTCACCATAAGAAATTTGATCAAAACACATGATCTCCTTAACTCAAATGACTATAACCCATTACATCCAACAGTAATTTTAGGGCTCGCCAGCAGATCCCCATTAATGAGCAATTACGGAGCAAAATTCTCTAATGGAGTTGAAGTTGTAAATGTGAGTCACGATCGGGATGAAATTCTAAAAAACAAGCATTTCCTATGCAAAGTTCAGTCGTGGGTAATGTAAGTTGTTCTCACGAGTCAAATTCATCACGAATGAATGCATATCTCACCGTAAAAAAATATCATCCGAATAAAATGGTCATATATAAATATTTGAGACCAACTTTTTATGACCACATGAATTTGGTAGCAAAAACTAATTATTTGCCACCAAATAGAATTCCCTGAAAAAAATCTTGTCCCAAAAATTGCTATTTGTTGTATTATTTGCGTCTCTCATTTATATTTTGCTTATTATTTATTGCCACGAATGAATGTAAGGACCCCTTAACCAATGCTCAACCCACTATCGTGGGCCAAGGATGGCTCCAGGGCCGGCTCGATATGTTTCGGGGCCAAGGCTAAAATTCTGAGTGAGGCTTTTTTTATTTTTTTAAGTAAAATTAAATGAATTTATTTTTTTATATTATATTTTTATTTAAAAATAATTCCTATCATTTTGTAAAGTAAAATTATTGATTAAGATTTTATACCACATTTTCAATTAATAACTGACTTTAATCTTTATTAGAAAATTTTTGATTTATAGAGAATTTTATCAAATCTAGTTTTACAAGTACTTTAGATTCTTAGATACAATTATAATCATTATTGTCAATAAAGTTCTATAAGCAACTTACACATTTAAAAAAAATGGGCCCTTGCCTCTTCAAAGGATTATACAAAAACTTTTTATGAACACTGGAAAATTAATTTTTTTTATTTATAATTTTCACATTAATTATATATTAAACTAATAATGACAAAAGGGAAGTGTATTCTTATCAGGAGAATAGGTAAAATAATTATTATAAGTGATACTTTTAAAAACTAATAATGATATAATATCTATTTGATCTTATTTATATTTTCATTCTCATTGAGTTAATTAAAATTTTTTATTGGGTATATATATTTTTTTAAAAACTCTACTTTATATATATATATATATATATATATATATTTTGGGGTCTTCTTCTATTAGGGGCCTTAGGCAATTGCCTAACTTGCTTAATGGAAGAGCCGGACCTGGATGGCTCCTCCTTTCTTTCAAGCATGTACAAAAAATGCATCAACAACTTTTGTGGGATATCTTTCATGTGGCTGTAGCACTAATCTTGAACCATGTAGTACCAGACAAGAGATAGATCTTTTACAAAAGGATTATATTGGACTTGCACACTTATATTATATATACATAAATACATAAATACATACATACATAGCGTCCGTTTGTCTTGATAGCCACTATAACTTTCACCATTAAATTAAACAAACTTCTTATAGTTCTGTACATTACAATAAATTTGGCCTTTTCCCACAATTTTTTTCCCCCAAGGCAAACCATGGTGGAAAATACTTAGTTGGTCACACAAAGCCTGTGCGTGGAAAATGATTAAGGTTGTTGCAGCGACATCATGACTGACGATTGAGATTCGGTGGGAAAACAACCCTTTTGTGCCAAGCAAAAGTCGCCACAACAAATAATACCCACATATTACACGTTCAGTGTAAAATGAGCGATAAATTAGGACAAAGGTGACGGTGGGAAGAGGGAACATACTTCTCTTTGTGAAATACGATTTCTGTGGTAAAAATTATGTTCTGATCAGATGATTTCTCCTAAATTTTTCTGAAACCTCTGTTAATTTAGCTCATTTCATAAAATCAATCCCCTGATCGATGCTTGTGGGTTGAGAAAATTATGGCTTGGTGGAGATACTTTCGCAGTGAGCAGAGAGTCAATGTTCACGATTCGGAATCACTCTCACAGCTAGAGTCCACCACGTTCAACCCCAAAAGATCTCTTCTCTTCCCTATTTGATTATATCTGTAAACTAGATCCGGGTCTTTCATAGTATATTGGTGCCATTTGATTTCTTCCTTACTCATCTTCCCACGAGGAAATCTAAAATCATGGCTTATTTGCGAAGACTAGTATTTGTTGTAGTGAATTTGATGCCATTAATGAATTTAATGGTGATTTTGCTAGAAAACGTAGTTTGAACGGTAAAGCGTGATTGTTTATAATTAATTTCAGTAATATTCTAAATTTGGTACTTTCAGCAGTGTTCATATTCACGTTCTATATATATATAACAGTAATGCATTGACTTGTCTGAAAGATCCAAGACCAACAAAAAGCTGCATGGTCTGTCTGGTGACAGTGATATAATATGGCAGCTTTAAGATTGCATGAAGCTAGGCAAGCAAGCTCCAAACCAATAGATCAGAAAGAAAACAACTCCATTCTGATCCCCAACGCAGATTTCTTAACTCATGAAATTAACACAGTGCAAACTGCAAACACATGTTCATAGTACACAATATGTTGGAATTTGGACCATTACTCATTAGCTAGACAACTGAGATCTTTATAAGCCTAGCTAGAAGCATTGCAGAAACCAAGACAGAGAAATAAAAAGTCACGTACAGAAATATTAAAAAAGCTATCTCTATGGCATCACAGATCAGAGAGAGAGAGAGAAAGAGAGAGAGAGAGGATTTTCATGCAGTGGGTTTTGGTTAGTGAAGCGCAGAATGCTAGAGATGCTTGGTGGTAATGCACTAGTCTTCTTTGAGATTGGTGGCTGTAACAGGGAAGAGTTGAAGGGTCTGGAGGGAAGTAGGGCAACGTGGTGAAAATATTGGATCCATTTCCACCATGATCTCCTTATTCCAATCATAGTCATACGTTGTCATCTTTGAGTTGTCTATCTCGCCCATCTGATCATCAGGGATATCCACCTGCTTCCACGTTATATCTTGCGTCGCTTGTGTTGATGCACTACCTACATCTCGGCTTCCTCCCTATTCCAGAAAATAATAAATAAATTAAAGAATTCGAAGCAGGAATAAAACTAAATAATTTAATTGTCCTTTTCCTTTCCAAAGTATATGAACTCTTCTGTCAACCAGAGTAATATATATATATATATATACATTTTCATATAAAAAAGATTTCGGAGTGAACGAAACACTCCATAAATATAACTCATATATATGCAGGACTTGTATTTTGCAGGTAATTAAACTATTAAAATATAAATTAAAAATTAATACTTTACCTCTAATTACTTAAAATATGGCTATTAAAGAAAATAGGTGACCCTAATTAAATATGGCCATCGAAATTAAAAAAAAAAATTGACTAATACATGAACTGTAATTTACAAATTTCATTAAGATTTAAATCTTAATGAAATGTGCAATTTATCTTCTATTTTTTTTAATTTGAAAGTGAATTAGATGTTAAACTTCTGTTAATTTGAGTTCTGTGAATAAATAGATATATACTTAGATATATATAAAAAAAAAAAGAGTAATGCTACGTATATAAAGTATGGAAATACCGTGCAATCATTTTAAAAAAGAGTGGAGTGTATTATTAAAAAAATATATTTTTTTTACATTTATATTCCATATTTATTCACTTTGTTTTTTTTAAATTGTACCAGTACTCTACGACTACAATCATTTCTCAAAAAAAAAAAAATAGGGGTTGTAGATCAGTATAATATATGTGCATTGGGAGTAAATATATAATCACAAGATACTTGTCTTGTTGTTGCAAGAGTATTAGTTAAACGACAAAAAAATTATTCGAGTGAGCAACAAGAATTTAGTGATGTTTATTGTGTCGCTCGTGAAGCTGCTTGCAGTCATTACTTTCCTGGAAACTTCCTATATGTTTTTGTTCTAATAATGAAAAAGCATGAATCTAAGCCTTCTGAAAAGAAGAAGAAGAAGAAGAAGACGACGAGTCGACGACGACAGAAGCCGACCCCTCAAAAAGAGAAACAGAGAACACACATAGAAAAGCATGCGAGAGAGTACTATTCTTGTATGTCTACCAACAGGAAGAGCATGCAAAAGACTGTGCTTGCATGCGTCTAACCTCATCCATTATTTGGATGGATTCAGGCTGACAAACCACTCTCTTATCTGATGTGTTTTCCTTCTTCCACTACTGTGTTTTCCTGTCATAGGTTATTTTGTCGTGTATGAGAGAAATACAGTGCTCTACTCTACGGATCTTGAAGCAGATCAACTGACAAAATGTACCGCAGCTAGCTAATTTAGCAACTGAAAAGAATTGTACTAGAAGAGTAAGCATCCCCATTATTGTACAAGTGTATTCATAGGTATACATTCGAATATATTATGTAAGGGTAAGAATTAAAGGAGAATATTCTCTCGTTCTAAATGTAGATCATCAAAGCCATCTATCGATGATAAGTAGAAAAAAGAAAGTAGAAGAAATATTGTAGAATTAAGATAGATTACCTGAGGAAGAAAGCTAACTGAGTTTTCATGGGAAAGTTGTTGAAGAGCAGAAGAACCATGAAACTGATCATGATTATCAGGGTAGCCAAGAAAGAGTTGGTTTTGCTGATTAAGCTGCTCATGATTATAATAATGGAGTTGCTGTTGCTGCAATTGCTTACTGAGTTTCCTTCTGAGTTTCTGTCTGTCTCTTGCCTTGTGGTTCTGAAACCAGTAGAAGACATTCTTGCCTTCAATCTTACCATAGAAAGAGAGGTGGGCAGTGATCTTTTGAATCTGAGAAGAATTGGGAGTTCTAATCCCACTCCTGTACATCTCTTCCAAGATCATGATTTGCTCTGGGGTTGGGCACCATCTTGGTGAAGTTGCTGGGGGCATTTTTCTCTAACTTTGAGTTGTTTGATCAGTGTGTTTCTTTTGTTGGGAGGCTAAGGCAGGGGCTGGGTCTGAAAGTGAGTAATAAATAGATGGCAGAGAGAAAGGTACAGTAGAATAGTCGGTGAGAGACAAAAGGGACGTCGGAGATATAGAGAGAGAGAGATGATAAAGGTAGGCCGTACCAGCCCAGATTAGTCATGCTCATGTTTCCCTCTGAGGAGCATTGATCAAGAGTAGGTCTCAGTTCATGCACAGAACAGAGAGAGAGTCTGTGAATGAGTGAAAATTGAGTGAGTTTAGGAATTTGGATACTTGAATGATTATTATGTCATCATTACCTTGTTATTTATTTTCACAACAGAATGAATGAGACATGCAACAACCAAGTTGGATGCAGTCATTTTTTTTATCTTTTTAAATGAGCTGACTCAAGTCATGTTTTCTTTGTCGAAAATTGCTATTAATCATCTTCTATATAACATTTATAATGTAATATTAAATAATAGTTTAACAGATAAAACATAACATGAGAGAGTTTTCTAATAATTTAAAATCACATAATTAATAATGTAACACCTGGGCTCCGCACCAAGTTCGCATTCTAAAAGTTTTTAGGTTTATTCGTGTGAAAAATTCATTTGAGACTAACGAGTAAATTTTGGAAAAGATGATGGGCCCAAATTTTTATTTTGGCGGATATCAAATTTTTATTAGTCTTGCTAATTAAGTTAAAATCATTAAATAATTTTTGGATTAGGTGGAATCTTTTTATGGACAAAAGAAATTTGTGGGATAAGTTATATCATTTTAGAGGTTGAATCGAGTCTCAAAACTCAAGTAAAAAACTCAAACCTTGAGCACCAAAGACCATTGTTTTTAATCTCGTACCGTACTGGCCAGTATATGTATCATATATGTTTCGTATCGGCCCAAATACTTATCTATATTTTGGCCTGTACCGGTTTGTATTTCGACCTGTATCGGCCGATATTTCGGCCTTTAATTTTTTTTTTTCATTTTTTCAAACTACAAGCTTATTTTTTTACTCTCAATTCAGACTAGACTATTTATAATTTATATATATGTATTTATATATAATTTATTCATATATAGACTATTATTTTGGAATATAATTTATATATATAATTTATTTATATATCGACTATCCTGAAACAGTACACGAAACGGTACCGGTATCGAAATATTTCATTCCAGTGCCTTGACTAGTACGACATCCTGTATGGTATTCAAAACATTGGCCAAGACCCAAGACCGCTAGAACCAACGATTAGTTTGGGATCAGTTTCCATGCCAAGCACATCTCCTACTGGTAGGGTTAACAACAACACTATATATATACACCTTATACACATTCATGCACACTTTCTCTTCCTCCCAAACACAAGATCCCACGACAGAACAACCATCAACCATTGCCTTTCTACACCACGAATTACGTGCACTACCATAGAAATAACAACCATAGCTTTGCATGCCCCTCCCATGTCCAAAACAACCACAGTTACATCGCAGCCCCTACACGACCTCAGCCGCAACGGAAAGTCTCAGCATACCTAGCTGCTGCAAAACCAACCTCCACACTGCGAGCCCTCCTTCCACTCAAAACCATTGCGTGATAGCCCACTGCCTAGCTCATGCGAAACCGACAACCACCTACATAGAGAATCAAAGTTATCCTTGTTTTTGCTCCCCAAAACAGTGCAGTTTTGACTCAACCAATCCACCGCCCATGCCGGCTGCCTCAGCCGCAAGTAACACCACTCCAAGCCGCAAACCAAGAGCCATGAAAGCCAATCACCGGAGCACAGAGTGAGAGCCTGCCAACGCTAAGCAGAAAACCAAAAAACCCCTGAAAGAAGCCTTCATTGCTACACATCCTCCACACCCACAACTGTTTAGCCACTATCGAGGCCACGACGCCACTACCAGTAGAAGATGTTGGAGGATAAGCCTCCACCTTCAAACGCTGCCCTGGTCAATGCCCAGCACCCCAGACCTTCGCACGCCTCCTCCCTGTCTTACGGTGAGTTTCTTCTCTCCCTCATGTCGTGGTCTCTCTCTCTCTCTCTCTCTCTCTTCCACCTTGCTGAGCACCCACGACTGCCGCCTAGTCCCTTACTCCGCCGTACACCTCCTTCCCTCTTGGTAAGCCTTGGCTGAACCACCCTTGCTAGTGTCTGCTTAGTTTTCAAAATAGGAAAGATTTATTTTGCCCCTGTAAAATTTAGCATAAAATTTCTGATGAAAGTACACTTATGTCCTTTGAGTTACAAGCTAAAGTTTGAACTTGTATATTTTTATGTTGGGCGTTTTACCATGGGCCTCAGTTGGTTTGCAGAAAATTAGTATAATATTTTTAGTGGGCCTAGTCTCACTTTATATTAGTACAAAGATTTTATTTTACAATTAATGTATTAGTGGGAGGAATTAAATGGATATCATTGAAATTTGGGAAGTAAGGATATTTTAGGGTGAAGAGAATTTTAGACATTTAGAAAAAATCGGTTATTTTAGCATTTCAGGTTTAAGTATTGAAATACGTGTTTGACAAAAAATTTATGAAAGCTACGTGACTATTTTATAGGTGACGATTTATATTTGCTCCGCACTGTTGTGGAAAGATTATGAAAAGTTAAGAAGTCTAGGTAAGCGGGGTTCATATGCTAGGCTTTGCATAAAATAAATGAACTGTGGTTGATTTTGGAAAATATGCATGTTTTGTTATGAAAAGAAATTTGAGACAAACTCAGTTATTTGTTTTGAATTACTCATGAAACTTTGTATAAGAAGAAAGTATTTTCTGTCATGACTGGTGTAGACATGATCTTATTTTTGAAAATTTTGTTTCTGAACTGTGCAAAAAGGAGCGAATATGAAAATTTGTGTATAATTATATGATTATTATTTGATTTTGTTGTGTTCTGAATATGTTTTATACTCTGATATGATATGATGTGACTTCTGAAAACCTCTGGCATGAAATTTTGTTTTTGTTCTATTCTGACCTTACTACGGGTATAAAATTATGGCCTATATTCAAGTTAGTACCAACTTTTTTGTTTCTGGTGCACCCACTTTGGAAGCTAGAATTGTTTTCTGTGTGATCTTTCTTGTGTGCACACTCGGCCCTCCGAGAATAATAAGAAGAATATTTCATATTCTGTTTCTATTCGGTTGGCCGTTGGAGTTTGCACAACCCTACCACGAGGGTTAAACTTGAAATTATGTTTAGATGTGATGTTTCAGTTATGGTATGCCAAATAAATATTGAATAAGAATATTTTTGAACTTTTGCTCTGATATTTTTGATAACATGTGCTGATTATGCATTCTTAAAATAAAAATATTTTGTTTTATATTCTGAGCTCTGGAAATGCTCATGTTTACATACTAGCATATGTTCTTCGCTTACTGAGTTGTTGATAACTCACCCCTTATCTACACAATA
Source organism: Juglans regia (assembly GCF_001411555.2). NCBI lineage: Eukaryota > Viridiplantae > Streptophyta > Magnoliopsida > Fagales > Juglandaceae > Juglans > Juglans regia. The sequence goes on from NC_049905.1 coordinate 9,004,242, forward strand.
TTTTTCAGATAATTTTGATGCTTCAGTCAAGAGTCAAGAGTAGGAAGTGTTAGTAAGGTTTGATGGTCGTAGATGAATAAGTGTCAAGTGGTACAAGTATTTGTTGGAGAGTTTTGTTTAGTAGAGAAATTATTTTATGTTATTTTGGTATTTTAAATCATGGATATTTCCGAGTCGTTGTGGATATTTTAATTTATTTTATTGAGGTATTTCTTTGGTGTCTCTAGTCTTGGTGGATAAACATATATTTTGGTTTTGAATAAATGAATTTATATTTTATGGGAAATTTGGAGTATATAAATATGTTATGGGAGATGGTTTTAGGTTATAAGAGTTAACTCTCCGAACCTCCAATATCAAGGTGTTAAAAATAAGATGATGACCCTGAGATGATAATAGATAACTTATCCTTTGTTTTTTAATATGGGCACCAGATAGTACTTCAACCGAGATACATGCTTTTGAAGCTGCAATGATACATCTAAATTCCTTCTAGTACTTATAGAAACTAAAAGGCCTAAAATGAGAGAAAACATTGGATCTTATAATATTTATTGAGCATTTGAAGTTGTCCGAACAATCTACATGAAGAATAACAATAAATGTTGTAAGATTCGCTCGACATGTCTATCTCTCTCGCTCGACATTTTCAAATTCATGTTACACCTAGAGATTTATACTCTTTTTTAAAAATTCTATTTGCACACCAGTGTAGAGTATGTACTTTCCACTCTATGAACATGAAATGATTTAATTTGTAAAAGAAATTTTAAAAATTAAATATTTCAAATCAACTCTAATTGCCATAAAATGACATGAATGTTTTGTTTTTCGCACAAACTTTTAATTATTTTCTTTTATAATGATATGACTCAGTTTGGATGTTGAGATAAGTTGAGTTGAGTTGTGAATAGTAGTATTTTGTAGGTCTCGTTCAAATGGGTTTAACTTTTTTAGATTGAGATGAGTTTAACTTTTTAGGTTAAAATGTATGAAGTAGGTTGAAATGAGTTTAAAATTTTTATTAGATGTTTAAAAAGTAGTAGTCTTATCATTGATTGGTTTGAGATGAGTTAAGTTTGGTTCAACAACCAAACGCAACCACTCGTATAATATTGGTACCCTCATGCATGCCTCGATGATTTAAAAAATAATAAAAATAAAAAACAATGGTGTGCCCCTCCCATCTACAATATTAATGCAAAACAAATATCCGATGATCAGTACACAATAAAGAAAACTTGAATTTGATAAACTACATATATAGTCTTCCAGATAGATAGAAATTATGAGTAATTATTTCGTTTTAGGAAATTGAAGCAAAATTAAATCGTAATTAAAGATTAATATGATGGCTAAAATTTATATCGGTGATAATGAAAAACATCCATCACAGTTTAATTACTTTTTTTTTTTTAGAAAATACCGATCTTATCAATACTCATAAACCAAAGAATGGATACAAGGAGGAATATGCTCCAATTGAATACTCTCCTCAGAGAGATCTAAAGCATTCTTTGCTAACACATGAGCAACATGATTAATAGTCCTAGCCTCTAGGAGCATGCCTAACAGACCGATGACGCACCTTCCTCAATAGATTTTTAACATCTCTGATGATCTTTCCCACTGAACTTCACTTCTCCTTTATGCTGTTGATAGCATTTATCACTGAAAGTGCATTCCCTTCAAATATAACTTGCTGCAGACCCAGTTCATTGCAGAGAACTTTGGCTTTAAGTGCTGCTATGGATTCCCCCAGTTGTGCATCTGGAAAGATCTCCCTAGTTTATCTTAAAGTTGCTACTACTTTACCTTGCCAATCTCTTACTATGACTCCTATTCCAACTTTGCACTGCAATTTATCAATGGTTGCATCCCAGTTAATTTTATAAGTGTCAGGAGAAGGCGCTTCCCATTTATGAATTGTTCTTATGTTAGTCCCCGCTCTGATGGTACCCTTATTCAGTGAGTTCTTGTAATCCTCTAAAGCTTGGTGAGAATAAAGGATCAAATTACTAGGAGATGTGAATTTTCCTTCAAACAAAAAGGTATTCATTCTTCTCCAAATCTGATAAGAAGTTGTTGTAATCTCTTCTGGCATGATTGAGCAAAAATAATTGAGTAAGGCTTGGAAATATGTCTCCTCAACACTGCACTTCTGTAACCTTCTAGTGCATGAAGCCCACACATCCTAAATTGATCTACAACTCCACAAAGCATGTGCCACAGTTTCTGGCTCTTTCAAACATAAAGGACAGTTAGATGAATCCACCACCTTTCGTTTGAACAAATTAAGTTTTGTGGGAAGAACCTCATGACTACCTCTCCAAAGGAAAACTTTGAAAGCATTTGGAACTTTAAGCTTCCATTGTTTTGGCCAGACCTCTAAGTCGGAATTGCTGCTTGATGATTGACCCTTTCTTCCATCCATAAGCTCTCCTTGCAGATGATATGCACTCTTAACTGAGAACTTACCATCTGTAGTGCACCTCCATGCCAACCTATTTGAGGTATTACAAAGACTAATGAGAATTCAAGAAATAATCTCAATGCCATATTCAGAGAAAATTTCCTTCAAAAGAGATAGGTTCTAGTGCTTGAATAATTATCTATCAAGTCTTTAACCTTTGCATTTCCATCCAATAGCCTCACTGGAGTTTTAGTTCTGAAAGAGGAAGGTTTAGGGACCCACTTATCATGCCAAATCTTCACTAATTCTCCATTTCTTATTTTCCATATCAAGCCTTCATTTAAGAGTTGTTTAGCTGCAAATATTCTCTTCCATATAAAGGATCCATTGCTGCCCAGTTTGGAATTGAGAAAATCTGTTCGAGGGAAATACTTGGCCTTTAAAACCTTTGCTGCCAATGAATGTGAGTGCAGGATTAGTCTCCATCCCTACTTTTCTAATAGAGCCAAGTTTGAATTTTCAAAGTCCCTAAAGCCCAATCCACTTGTAATCTTTGCCTTTCCTAGCTGCTGCTAACTCAACCAGTGAATCTTTGATCTGTCTTCCCTTTGCCCCCACAAGAAGTTTTGCATAACTCTATTAAATTCCTTCAATAAAACTTTGCTAACTTGAAAAGCCCTATGCTATAGGTAGGTAGAGCTTGAATGACATATTTGAGGAGAACTTCCTTGCCTGCTTGTGATAAGAACTTCACCTTCCTGATACTCATTTTACTTCTAATCTTGTCCAATATTGAATTGAAGTCTTTGGATTTGTGTCTGCCCACATATGAAGGTAAACCCATATATTTCTCATATGACTTTGAAGCTCTAACACCTGTTGTTTCCAAAATAATATCCTTCACTTCTGGTCTAGTATCTTTGCTGAGAAAGATTGATGTTCTTTCCAGATTCAACCATTGACTTGATGCATGTTCATATGTTTCAAGAAGCTTGAAAAGTCTACTTCATTCCAAGGAATTCGCTTTGCAAAAGAGAAGGCTATCATCTGCAAAAAATAAGTGGTTAATGTGTAAAGAGCCACGAACAATAGGTATCCCTGAGATATGGCTTGTTTTCTTTATATCGTTCAACGTAAAGGTTAAAACTTATGAGCAAAGAATGAATAGATAAGGAGAGAGGGATCCCCTTGTCTGATTCCTCTTGAAGGCTTGAATCTACTTTGTGGAACCCCATTTATAAGAATGGAGTAACTAATAGTACTCACACACTTCATAATGATTAACATCCACCTACTGTCAAAGCCCATTTTCTGCATAACAACTTCCAAAAAGTTCTATTCCACTCTATCATTTGCCTTGCTCATATATAGTTTGGGAGTCATGTAGCCTTCTTTTCTACCCCTCATTTGAGTTTGCATAGTGTACATAGCTTCATAGACAACAATAATATTACCAGAAATAAGTCTACCTGGTATAAAGGCACTTTGTGTTGGAGTAATCAGATCAGGAAGGACAAGTTTCAATTGATTGGCTAAGACTTTTGCATTTATTTATAAAAAAATTACAAAGACTGATTGGGCGAATATCAGTTACCGACTGAGGTCTTTGCTTCTTTGGAATCAAAGTAATAAAAGTCTCATTTAGTTCCTCAAGATCATTGTTTGAATTCAAAATGGTCTTTACTTTATTAACCACATCACTACCAACAATGTTCCAGTGATCCGGAAAAAAAGGCAAGGAACCCATCAAGACCTGGGGAATTTAGGGAATTCATCTAAAAAATAGCAGTTTCAGTTTCCTCAGTTGTAAGTTCTTTGAGCAGCAGCATATTCATATCATCAATCACTGAGTTGCCAGGATAAGATAAACTTTCTGTAATCCTTTCTGGCTGTGAAGTGGTAAAGAGATCTTGATAGAAGAGTTGGAAGAGGTTACTAATATCTTCTTGGTTACTAGCACAAAACCCCTCTCCATTTGAGACTTTGCTAATAGCATTGGAATTCTTCCTTTGGTTGGCGCACATATGAAAATATTTGGTATTCCTATCCCATTCTCTTAACCACTTTTGTTTTGCTCTCTGGCGCCATTTCAAGTCTTCTTCAAGAAAACAATCCATTTCTTTATGTAATCCTTGTATTGTCTCAGTAAAATTTCCTTGGTTCAGACTTTGCAGCTCCTTGATCATGTCTCTTTTCTGAGCTATTAGCTTTCTTCAATCTCCATGAGTAGATTTGCTCCATCTGACTAAATGGTCTTTACACCTATCCAAGCCTCTTTTAACAAAGTCAACCTTACTGGTATAATTAACAGAGGACCTCCAGGCTAGCTTAACAATGTCTGAGCAATCTTCCTTCCTGGATCAACTGGCTTCATATCTGAAAATTCTCTTCTTAGTGCTAGAGGCCCTTTCATCATTGTGACAAGAAATAAATAAAGGATAGTGGTCAGAGCTTTGAACAAGGAGCACATGTATATTAGTGAGAGCATAAAGAAGGTTCCAAGCTCTATTCCCTACAACTCTATCCAATCTCTCTTTTGTGAACTCCCTTCCTTCTCTATTATTACACCATGTAAATTTTGATCCCTTAAAACCCAGGTCACTTAAAGCACAGTCATCCAGTGCTTCTCGAAATAATTCCTTATGTCTATATCGCCTAGTGATAGCTCCTGATTTCTCATCTTGAGAAATAATTTCATTGAAATTCCCCATGCATAACGGGACAATTGATTATTAGGTTTGATTTGTCTCAACAGATTTCAACTTTCCACCCTTTTTCCAACTACTGGGCTCCCAAAAAAGCCAGTTAGAATCCATTTTAATTTATCCAAGTCATAATGCACAATACTAAAGAAATATGATTGAGAAATATGACAGAACTCAATTACTTAGCAGAATATGTGTTCAATTATACAACTCTTTGTGGACATAGGCACGTTGCCAAACCACGTTAATTTTGTGTCGTATGATTGTTTGCTTGTATTTGCTTTTATTTTGTTTGTCATCTTTGGTTTCACAACAGAATGCATGCATCGTTTATACAAGAGGTTATATATATATATAGAGAAATGGTAAATATAGTCCTAGCGTGTGCAAGCTTTGGCACTCTTTTTGAAAAAGAGTAAAGTCCACCATTAAAAAATAATTTTTTCATGTGAGTTTCATATTTATCTACTTTTTTCAAAAGGAGACATGTTCAAAACTCGCATACTCTAAAACTATAATTATCATATATATATATATATATATATATATATATATAAAGAGCCTATGAAACAAAATTTTCTTGTTTTAACGGAATTTTCTTGTTTCCGTTAACTTTCCATTAAGCCTTCGTTTGTGTCCATTTATGTTATTTCTGTCCATTTGTATTCCATTATAATAACTTTAAATCAACAATGAAAATAGTGCACAGGGATACAATTGTATTTTCCTATACATTCCATTTGTGGATATTTTTGTTGTTTCTGTCGGTTTATATTCCATTATTAATATCTTTAAATCTACTAATCAAACAAATTTATTATAATAATAAATCATGGATGCAATTGTCTTTTCCTATTCATTATAATAGCAAAACATTATAATAATTTACAATTTGAAAAAACGCAGCAACTGAATTTAAATAGCTATTTTCCATTATTGTCTGTGTCCCAGCAATTGAATTTGTGAATCCATGTATTGGAATGGTAAATACAAATAGAGAGAAAATATTTTAGAAATTAGATAACACATGCAGTATTAAATATGTGGAGGTAGATTTTAATCACATGTAAGTTATAATATGCAGTATAACTTATCATTTTTTATAATTTACTTTTTATGTTCGTTTGTCTAGGCAGTGATAAATTTGAAATTTATAATCACATGAGGCAGCCGAATGGCCAAGTAGTGCAGTACTTAGGTTCAATGTTTGAACACCAAGAGACATATTTCGTAGCAACCCTAGAGGCATTGAACTGTGTTTAAGAAAACCCTTCTACTACTTTCAGTGCATTGGTGCTAAGGTTTGAAAAGTGATTTGATACATTCTATTACCTTCTTTTTCAAATAACCATTCTATTACAAGCAGTGCAGTGGTGTTACGGTTTCAAGGAAGATTGAAAAGTGAGTATAATTGCCTTTTTTGTGTTTATAATATAAGCTTATCTATGCATTACATATGTTTGTTCATATTTCTAAGCAATGAAGAAACTGATACCATAAAACCTAGAAATTCATAAAACTTATTAAAAAACCTATCAGAAAACTCAATTCAAAAAATTTATTCGTGCAATTGCATATTCAGTTTATCTTCTATTTCTTTCAGTTTCCTTTATGCTCTGTTTTTCCCAAATCAGGTGTGTGGAAGCAGTGCAGTTGTCCTAAGGTTTGAAGGAACATTGAAAAGGTCAGTCTAACTGCCTTTTGTGTGTTTATAGTGTATATATATATATATATATATATATATATATAGTTTATCTCTGTTTTATGTGTTTATAGTATATATATAGTCTATCTAAGCATTACACATGTTTGTTTCTATTTGTAAGAAAAATGTAGCAGAAATAATTAGAAAATCAAGTATAAAAACTGAGGAAAAAAAAAGGTCAAAATTACCTAGAGAAGGGGGTCATTCTATAGTGATAGACTGTACCCAAACAAAGCAACAAGTTTTTGGAAAAAAAAAAGAGAAGAAGAGGAACCAAGAACAATGACTGCATGCAAAAAAAAAAAAAAAAAAACTTGAAAACAAATATCTAAAAATAAACCCATACATTTTTTTCAGAAAACAAAAATGCAAAAACAAAAAATAGAAAACAAACATCCAGGGAAAAAAGGATGAGAATGAAAGAACCACACTGATTTCAGAATGAGGAGAACTTCAGTCCAAAAGTCCATAAAAAAAAAAACCATCAATACAATACAAACCAAGAAAATGAAACCCATAAGAAAATAAACAAACTAAGAAAAAATAATTTGTATCTTAACAGATTTGAATTACAAATATTTAGATTTAAAGTTAGAGGTATAAATTTGTTGAGATTTGTAAAGATAAAGACAAACAAATACACAGAGGGGATCTGAGGTAAGATCTCTCAGATTTGGGATTTAATGTAAAGATAAGTCCAGATTCTAAAAGTTAGAATAAAACTAAAGATCTGCACAACCCAAAAAAATAGAAAAGGAACAAACTTTGTACAATAACATGTCTTAATTAGAATTCCTCAGATCTAGAATAAATGTCTTCATTTGCCAAGTTTAGAATATAAACAAAAAAATTTCATGTGAAAGAAAAAAACCAAATATGTAGTACAATATACTTGAAGAAAAACTGCACAAGTAACAACAGAGAGAACTACAAAGAAAAACAAAGATCTGAACATGTTTATAACATCAATCGATAAACCAAAAAATAAATAGTCATGATATGCTCAGAAAAAGAAACACATTTTAGTTTCCAGAAGGAGGGGGCAGATGCATCGTAAAGCTGTATATTCTTCTCATTTCTGGTTTTGAATGATTTTTATTTAATTGTGTGAGTTAGGGGTATTTCCATTGTTTATATATTTCTCTATTGGACAGGAAATGTTATGTCAAGTTTTATAGAAAACTACCATGTATTCACAAAATAAAGTTATGTAAGTCATTTTTACTCATCAAAAGTTTGTGCCCCAGGAAAAGCACTTGAATAAAGATAGCAAGTAGAAAGGAATAAAGTAAAAGAACAATGACTGCATGCCAAAAAAAAAAAAAAAAACTTGAAAACAAAAATTCAAAAATAAACCCATACATTTTTTTCCAGAAAACAAACACGAAAAAAAAAAATAGAAAACAAAAATCCAGGAAAAAAGGATGAGAATGAAAAAACCAAACTGATTTCAGAATGATGAGAGCTTCAGTCCAAAAGTCCATGAAAAAAATAAACCATCAATACAATACAAACCAAGAAAATGAAACCCTTAAGAAAATAAACAAACTAAGAAAAAATAATTTGTATCTTAACATATTTGAATTACAAATACTTAGATTTAAAGTTAGAGGTATAAATCTGTTGAAATTTATAAAGATAAAGACAAACAAATACATAGAGGAGATATGATGTAACATCTCTTGGATCTGGGATTTAATGTAAAGATAAGTCCAAATTCTAAAAGTTAGAATAAAACTATAGATATGCACAACACACACAAAAAAAAAAAAAAAAAAGGAAATGAACAAACTTTGTACAATAACATATCTTAATCAGAATTGCTCAGATTCTACATCTGCCAAGTTCAGAATATAAACAAAAAAATTTCATATGAAAAAAGAAACCAAATATGTAGTACAATATACTTGAAGAAGAACTGCACAAGCAACAACAAAGAGAACTACAAAAAAAATAAAGATCTGAACATATTTATAGCATCAACCGATAAACCAGAAAATAAAAAATAAAACCATTTCCCAAAAAAAAAAAAAAAAAAACGACACATAGATATACTTGAAGAAAAACTGCACAACCAACAAGAATGTAAAGGCGAGTAAGGAAAAAAATAGAAACAGTTGGATTTTACCAGGCTTACAGCTCTTCTCCTTGGCAGAGAACTTCACAAAGATATTCAAAAGAGCCCTAAATGAGCAAAAACACAAAATAAAAAATAAACCGTAAAGCACAAAAAAACCTAAAATAATAATAACAAAAATCATGGCTTCCGAAGGTCACATGCAAGAAATTAAGTGCGGAAGCAAACTCACACATTAACCTGATAGTCCAAAGAACAGATCTAAAAAATAAAGAGAAAACTAAAAGATCTAAATGAATAGATATAGATATGTTGGTACAAAAAAAAAAAAAAAGGTGTTGGAATTTCTCGGTTCTAGACTAAAACAAAAAAGATTTGATGTTGTTTGTGAAGCAAGGAAAAAAAAAAAAAGGAGAGCTTTCAAGCGGGAGAGAAAGAGAGAGACGTAAAATAAGTTAGGGATTTTACTTTGCGTCTTAGCTCTTCCTCAAGATGAAAAATGGAAGGCCGAAATGGGTAAAGAGAAGAGAAATCCACTTTGCCGTCGAGACCATTGAAATAGAGGGACAAAGAGAGAGATTGAGACAGAAGATGGAGTTGATTTTCAGAGGGAGAGAGATCGAGAGACAAAAGTCGGGACGGAGATGAAGGAGAATGAAAGGAGCATCGAAGAACAGAGAGGGATTTGTGTGGCATAAAATTGATTTGGGGAAAATATCCCTGCCACAACATCGCCATGACCCAAGTTGTAAAGACTAAATTGACCTCTTGAAATCGACAAATAGAAGGAAGAAAAACTTCTAACATACAAATTTTTTTAGTTTTAAAAATTTTAAGATAAATTATATATATAAAAATATTTCAATCAATTTCCCTATGACAATCACAGCATATGGGGCTCATTCATGTTTTTTTTCACGTCAACTATTAATCTCTATCAGCAACACAATTTTTTGTGGGATTAAATTACAAAAAAGTTACAAAACTATGAACGCCAACAACTTTTCTCTTAGAGGTCATGGAAAAGTAGCTTACTCCTTAAAAAGCTTCCGAATTTGTTGTTAACCTTCAGCCCCAGCCATGGGCTTCATACCCAGAAAAGAAAGATGAACATTCACATGCTAGGACGTCTTTCTTTTTTCTTTTTTTTTTGAAATCGGTAGTACCTGTCATTTTAATAAGTATCTACCTTCGTAATGCATTCGCATTCACAGTAGATATAAGTCTATCACAAAGAGTATATATCGGCACAAGGCCGAGATCTTGACGGACCCCATCACTATTTCAAGAACATAACTAAATATTTCTCGGAACACAGATAAACACATCACTATTTTACTTGTGATGTTTATTTATAGGACCATGTTAAAATTTTTATTAATAATTTCTTTTATAAGATATCACAGCATGTAATTATTTATGAATTACATAAATATTACGTCGTTATTTAATTAATCCAAAACATTACGTTCTTATTAATAAAAAATTAGTTCTTAACAAAAAAAATTAAATATAAATTAAGTAAACGTACATTGTTGCTTTCACCTAATATATAAATATATATATATATATAACATGCATGCATATTTTTCGCAGCATAATCACATTTATGTTAATTTCCTTTCACTTGGGCGACCTGCTTGATCTATTTCAACCTAAAGTACTTAAGTTTCAAAAGAATATAAATAAAAAAGAAAGAAAAAGCTAGATCGTCCCTTCCACTCAAATATTCCAGGTTTTAAACTTTGGTTGTACGTACCATTGTGGCCATAATTTATTTTTCTAATGGGTGTGCCTGATAATTCAATATTTATATATATAAATATATATATATATATATATAAATTCAACTGCAAGCCTGCAATTTCTCTATGAATTAGCAATGGCGGCCCCCATTCTGAATTGCCTTCATTTATGATCTGCAGCTAATTCACTGCTCAGAAATACAACAGAATGAACTATTCCTGCGTACCAATATTGCATATGGACACACCCACATATATAATGTTTTTTACACTGATCTGACATGAGGAAAAACCCAGAAGAAACTGCTCATGTACGTACGTACTGGTTTGCAAGATTGAAAAATAAGGGTTTGTAATCGAGGAAAAACCATATATATATATCTATAGATGTGGGGGTGTTGAGGCTGCCACGTACGCCTGTTTGCATATTTATAGAGCTCATCTACCGTATACTTATAAATATTATATATATATATATATCACTAGCATTGACTTGATCAAATGCATTTTTAAAATTTAAATAATATCATAATTTTTTATATTTATCTATTTCATTTAAACTCAATCTCCACATTGAATTAGTTATTTACTCTCTATAAAATAATAAAATATTATTAAATTAATAATTTGTTTATTTAGTTTATTTGTATCACATTTTATAATTCTACTAATTTAATATTAATAATAATTATATTCTAATTAAATTAATATTAAAAAAATCATATTTTCAATGGTCATTTAATACTAATAACCAAAAATTGAGATTAAACTTATCTAAATTTCTATCTAAATTTCTTATTCACTAACTAAATATCTAATATTCTATCTAAATATTCACTAACCATATTTTCAATAGAGTGAGAAATTATTATTTTAACTGAATCAATTTGATTATTTAAATTTGACTAATCATTATAGTAGAAATTTAAATTATTTTAGAGATGTCTAATCTAATGTAGAGTCTTTTTAATACAATTTATCTAAATTTTAGTCAATTTTCAATTTTATCCAAGCGAATACTAGTGCTCTGTACATATGATTCCAAAATCTGCAGTTAATTTTACTAATTGTCTAGTCACAATCATGTACCCATAAGAAAGCTGGGATAGAGTAAATTTTCTTCCTCAGAAAAGGACGATTAGATTGTGGATCCAGTACTCGAAGTTGATGGCTCTTATATATCAAACTAATTATTAATTTCTTGTTACGGTAAAATATTATGAGAAAATATAAATATCAATCTACTGTACGCAGCAGTCACCGCACACTCAATGCATTGAATAAAAAATAAAATAAAATTGTGTGGTGTGCTGCGGCTTCCGGCTGATGCACAGCACAACCCAAATATTATATATATATATATATAATTAAATTAATATATCATCCCTGTCTTGCATGGATTAGTAGTGACGGCAGCTGGGTGATTGGACGCCTCCTTGTGTCTGTCTGTGCTGCAGTTAATTAGGTCATCATTTCTTTATCAAACATACTGGTTTCCTGAATTTCATATTGCATAGGGCAACTGTGCGATCACTTGGTTATGACCATTAGGACTGTTCAATTGGGCCGGTTTTTTCCCGGCCTGGTCCAGAATTCGAAAAATTGAGATCTGATTTCGGGTTTTGATCCGAATTAAACCTGGGTTGAAAAACCCGGATCCATCCGACCCGGATACGGATTACAAACCCGGATACGGGTTTAAACCCGGTACCTGGGTCTAAACGAAAACCACCCCCCGAGTCTGTCTCTCTCACTCTCTCTCTCGTTACGCTTGCCGCTTGCGAAAGGAGAAACCCTAAGTCCGTGCCTCCTCGCTGCGACCCCATTGCCGTCGCCGCATCTTCGTCGCCGTGATCCCGTGAGTCTGTCTGTCTCTCACTCTCACTCTCTATCTCTATCTCCCCCTCTCTCTCTCTCTCTCCATTGGATTTATGGGTTTAGATTATTAGAAACTATATATTGTTGAATTTTCCATAAGCGGGCTTCTGGGTTTGGTTAATCTCTAGCAAGTTTACTTATGTTCAATTACTACCACAATAGAGGCAAGCATAACTTTGGAGAGAGCCTGATTCTAGGACTCGGCTTGATCTGGGTTTGGGTTGATTTATAAACTGTTAAATCCTAACATTGTCTCACATGTGGGTTTTCAAATCCTATAATCTCCCCTTGTAAAGTAAGGCCATTCGTGAGTTTCTTTCTAGAAAAAAAAAAAAAAAACACTATGTTCTTGTGTTAGGTTTGACTAATGATCTTGCCATCTGATATCATAATTTTTTCCCTTCTTTTGACAAGCTCTGGATCTAAACATAATAATTCGTATTCAATTGTATACAATTGATTGAAGAGAATGATGATTTGGATTTTAGTTTTTAGTTTAAACTATAAAATATGAAAAGTCCAAAATTGTTCACAATTAATGAAATATGAGAATATTGTTATAATTGAGTAAATGCTTAAATGGTTAGAGTAAATTAAGCACAATTCGAGCTCAAAATTCCTAAAGAAATAGGTGAAGATGTTCGAGTCAATTAATGGATAACTGGGAACTCCCAATCCATGGTACTCCACTCCCAAAATACAGTCCTCATGTGAAGGCTTTCTTGTAACCTCTTTCTTTGTGAAACATTTACTCCTAATTACAATGACCATGTTCCCAAGGGGGGCAAATATTTAAACCACATTTGAAATAATTTACGAGTGAATGGTTTCTGTAATATTTTCTATTATACTATATAATCATCTAAAATTGTCATGGTTTGGTTGTCTTGAGATGTTTTGAGAATTTGTGAGCATGTAATTGGAGTGGTGGTGCTTGGCAATTTTGGGAGGTTTAGTCGACAATCGATGCATGATGGTTGATGTAATGATTGGCCTTGTGCGGTTTTGGATTGTGAGGGATATAGTTTGGAAATGCATGTGTGAATATATATAGCAATTGGTGGCCGTGCATGGTTGATGGGTGTGGATGGGTTATAATAATATAGGACTTTTACATGATGAAATGGATCATTATTCTACTGTTTTTGTGATGTCTTTGGTTGATATGGTCAAGCATTTCAAGATAAGCATCCTCAAATGGTCAAGACTTGGAGATTCATCACTTAAAAAGAGTATTATTAATATTACCATGATTTTGTTCTTTCTTCCCATTAAAAAAAAAGGGCTCAGCTCCCTCTTGGAGATCATCTAGGGCATTACCACCACTTGCATAGTCTTCAAATTTACTAGCCTTGCTTGTTAATTTTTCTGTTCTTAAAAGATGTGCTGCCAAAGGGAATATATATAGGCATAATGCAGGGGATATTAGTATGATAACTTTTACTTTAACGCAGGATAAATGCAGGGTTGAAATGAAATGTATTAGACGAAAGGAAGAATATATAAGCTGATCTCCAACTAGCTAACTTCATTGCGCAACAATTTCACATGTAAAAGATTCAATATATAGGCATTACATTATTTCATAATATAATGTATCATTTCTGTTTGTTGAGTGTTATTTCAATTTGTGCAATCTCTATTATGAAAAAAAAAAATCCGGGTTCAACCCGGAATCGATTTACCCGGGTCTGACCCGGATCAATCCGGCTCGGGTTTGAAACCTGGATCCGGATCCGGGTATACCTGGGTTCCCGGGTTGGAACCCGGATGAACAGTCCTAATGACCATATCATGTGAGTAATTTCTTGGTTTTTCAAGGAACGTATAGATAATTAGCTGGCAAGCAAACGAACGATCGAAGTTCCATATCTTTAAATAGAAAGTGGAGAAAATTCTGGATTACTCAAGGTTGAGATAGGTGTAGATATCAATTATAAACTTTAATTTAAAATTTCTAAGGATACTATTGAAAGATACCATTTTGTTGGGTTTGTGGAGTCTAGATCATGAGCTGAGAAAATATCAGACAGAAAGTTAACTCAACAATCACGCGATGAGTTGTTTGAGTGAAGCTTAGTCAGAGAATTCGCTCGACAAGCCGCTCAAGCGAATGTTAGACAAAGAGTTTGATCGAGACGCACTCGACATTCCACTCTAGCAAATAACTAAAAAATTGCCATGCACCTTAAGGTTTTTTCGCGTCGTACATGATATATATGTATTGTTTAAAGCACAGAACCAGGACTTGAGGAATAGAGAACGACAAAAGAGGAAAGACATAGAGATAGGGAGCCTTTGAGAGAGAGAGAGTGAGGGAGAGATATTGTATTGCTCCACAGTATTCCTACTTTCTTCTAAATAAAATTCTCTGCAGTTTTGTGGACGTAGGCATATTACCAAATCACGTTAATTTTGTGTCGTATATGATTGATTGATTGTTTATTTTTCTCGTTGCCTGTTACTTTTCAATAGCATCGTTGGTAAGAACGTTGGATGTTATTTCATAACAACTAGTATAAGAGCTTTAGGTTTGGGTTTGAGTATGAACGATGACTGAAAAAGAAGTGAAGGTTGGAATTGAGAAGTTTGACAACACAGACTTTGGATATTGTAGTATGTAGATCGAGGATTATCTCTATAGGAAAAGGTTCCATCTTACTTTGTTGGGGAATAAGCCGGACAACGTGGACGATGTTGACTGGAACCTACTAGATTGATAGATCCTGAGGGTTATTTGGTTAACCCTATCAAAGATCAGTTGCATACAACGTTATCAAGGAGAAAACTACAGCGGATCTCATGGTGGCCTTGTTTGGTATGTATGAAAAGCCATTAGTGAATAAAAAAATGCATCTAATGGAAAAGTTGTTCAATCTCAAGATGGCAAAATGTACATTTGTTGCCTAACACCTGAATGAGTTTAACATTATCACAAATCAATTGTCGTTGGTCGAGATTGAGTTTGATGATCAAAATCGGACATTGATCATGTTAGTGTCATTGACGAATAGTTGGAAAATGACTAGAATGACTGTGAGTAATTCTGCTGGTAAAATTAAATTGAAATACAAAGACATCTGAGATTTGATTCTTGGTCAGGAAGTGCGTATGAGAGATTTTGGTGAGACTCGGGTTTGGGTTCTGCCCTGAACGTTGACACTTGGGGCAATGGACATAACAGGTTAGAGTCCAGGAATAGGAGCAAAAGCAAGTCACGATCTGGGTAGCAAATCACTTGTTGGAATTGTGGCAAGACAGGCCACATCAAAAGAGACTGTCGAAATCTAAAGAAGATTGAGGACGACGTTGTGAACATAGTGATTGAAGAAATACAGGATGCCTTATTTATTGCAGTGCATGGTTCGATTGAAGATTGAGTTTTGAATTCAAAGGCTTCGTTCCAGACCACTTCACACATAGAGATCATGCAAAACTATATTGCTGATGACTTTGGTAAGGTGCACATGGTTGATGGTGAAGCACTAGATGCTAAATCTATAACCCGAACTATAGATTCAACATGCTTAAATCCATTACAGCAATCCAGGAAATTCACTACTTCCCGAACATTAGTTTATCCTCCTCAAATTTGCTTAACTATTTGCCACAAACACGTTCTCAAACAACTCACACGTTCAAAAATAAAGATTTCTCTAGACTTATCAAACAAATACCCAACCTGCATTTACCCCGACATGTCAAACCGACTTGCCTAACACCCAAACAACCAAAACTTTAAGTTCATTCCCTCGTACTTCACAACATTACAAATCAAAGACTCCCAACATGCCAAACAAGAACCTAAACAACCACATTATCAAGCATCCTCCACCCACAACACCACAAATCATAAATTCCTAACATGTTACATAGCAAACCACACAACCATAACTTGACCCAACCTTAAAGCTCAATCATTAAAGCTATCCAGTTTCTAGGAAACACAACCATACATGCTATGAGATAAACAGTGTGAAATGCTTGACAAACGCTCGAATTACCATACCTAATTTCGTGCGGTTGAATTTGTATCGATGTGACGCTGTCAAGGGTGTTGGAGACATTCGGCGTCGAATTTAGACAAGGGAATGCATCGGTAACAACCACTTGAGAAGCAAGCGTGTCAGCACACTAAGTAACCACAAGAAAATCAATTCGGCACACTAAGTAACCAACAAGAAAATCAGTTCGGCACACTAAGTAACCAACAAAAAATAAATATCGGGCAAGGGGTAAACCGGCTTGATGAGGGGCAACCTATGACTATTAGAGGGGTAAATTAGTTCGGCACACTATGTTCAGTAGCTATGCATGACGAGGAGGTAGGGGGGAGTGATCTATTAGAGGGGAATCGCCCTCGGGGTATTGAGGCAAACAAATACTCTGCACATAAAAGGCCGTTAGGCGACAGTACTACAAGGAAGGAAGGCTTGGCAACATCATGCAACACCTCACCTGCAGAGAATATTTTATAACAGAATGATGATGTGGCTGTCTATTATTGGTTCATTGTTGTATCATTTCTTTCTCTCTCATAAATCACAAGTGTGTAAATATACACCATTGTAAAGCACTAAAAGTGTGGAAATAGAAACAGAGCACCTTTTCGGAATCTCTCTTGTCTTTTAGTATTTTTATCAAATATCTGTGATGCAACCTTTAGGAATAATTTTCTAAAGGCTTTTACATGGTATCAAAGAGCCAGTAGGACCAACGTCCCTTCATCTACAAATGGCCAAATCTTCTACTCCAACAAACCCACCCATATTCGGTTCTTCTTCTCAGTTTGTCATTATCAAACTTACCTTGGAGAATTATCTCCTATGGAAGGCACATATTATGCCATTCCTTAGAGGTCATCAGCTATTCGGCTATGTGGACGACACTATCCCCATGCTGTCTCCCATGGTTGCAGGTGCTGTAAATCTTGAGTACACAAAGTGGTCGTTACAAGATCAACTTATTGTATCACATATCAATGCCTCATTATCTAATTCGGTAGTGGCTCAAGTGCTCACTTGCACGACCTCCTCTACCATTTGGAATGCTTTAGAAACTCTCTTTGCTGCCCAATCTTCTGCACATATTATGCAAACCAAACTTCAACTAGCCACTCTTAAGAAAGGCTCGGCAACCATCCCAGAATATTTTAACAAAGTCACTACTCTGGCCGCCACACTTGGCGCCGCTGGTCACCCTTTATCCACGTCCGAATTCACCGTCTATGTCTTGGCAGGTTTGGGTTCGGACTATGAGTCCCTCCTTACTTCCCTATACACTCGACCTGACCCTCTCACCACCTCTCAAATTTATAGCTACCTCCTAAACCACGAGTCCCACATTTTGCATCAGACCAACTCCCTCCTCTCACCCACTTCGTTATCTGCCAACAATACAACCCGTCAACCACCTTCCCTTTCTAACTGTGGTCGAGGTTAATATTTCAGTGGTCGCCGTGGTCGTGGTCATCCCAAGGGTGGTACCTCTTCCTTTTCCCGTCCACCAAACTCTCGCCCCTCATGCCAAGTCTGCAATAAACCTAGTCACTCTACCTTGACCTGTTACTATCGATTCGATCAATCCTACCAAGCCCCACCACCTTCTTCCTTTTCGGCCCACCTTACCTTGATGAACTCACCACCTTCCTCCAACGCTTGGTTCCCTGATACAACAACTACGAACCACTACATCTGATTTCTCTAATCTTCATTTGGATGTTGCAGGTTATTAGGGTCCTGACTAGGTCAGCGTTGGCGATGGTTCCTCTCTCCCCATCTATCATACTGGTTCTGCCCATCTCTGCGCACCTTCTCAAAATTTCTTTCTTCACAAAATTTTTCATGTTCTTTCTATCACTCGTAACCTTCTCTCTATACGTCAATTTTGTATTGAAAATCCTGTTTATTTTGAATTTCATGCTGATGTGTTTTTTGTGAAGGATTCGCAAACCCAGGCAGTGCTCCTCCAGGGTCAAGTTGAAGATGGCCTTTACACTCTTCCACCTTATGTCACGGCTCATCCGCCATCCAATGCCAACTCCAGCTCTCCTCAACTCTGCCTTATTGAAAGAACTACACCAGCTATTTGGCACACTAGCCTTGGTCACCCGTCATCCCGCACTACCTCACTAACTATCAATCGATTTCAGCTCCATGTCAAACCATCAACAACTATGCCTACTCCTTGCTTCGCCTGTCCTCAAGCTAAGGCTCACGCACTTCCGCATCCCATTTCCATGTCTCGGTCTACTTCACCTTTTTCAATTTTATATTTGGATGTGTGGGGACCGGCGCCTGTGCCGTCCTTAACTTGTTGTAGATTTTATCTTAGTATTATCGATGATTTCTCAAAATATCTTTGGTGTTTTCCGTTACAATCTAAGTTTGATGTGTCTCCCATCTTCATTGCATTTCTTCAGTATGTTTCCAATTATTTTTCAGAGTTGAAGATGGCCTTTACACTCTTCCACCTTATGTCACGGCTCATCCGCCATCCAATGCCAACTCCAGCTCTCCTCAACTCTGCCTTATTGAAAGAACTACACCAGCTATTTGGCACACTAGCCTTGGTCACCCGTCATCCCGCACTACCTCACTAACTATCAATCGATTTCAGCTCCATGTCAAACCATCAACAACTATGCCTACTCCTTGCTTCGCCTGTCCTCAAGCTAAGGCTCACGCACTTCCGCATCCCATTTCCATGTCTCGGTCTACTTCACCTTTTTCAATTTTATATTTGGATGTGTGGGGACCGGCGCCTGTGCCGTCCTTAACTTGTTGTAGATTTTATCTTAGTATTATCGATGATTTCTCAAAATATCTTTGGTGTTTTCCGTTACAATCTAAGTTTGATGTGTCTCCCATCTTCATTGCATTTCTTCAGTATGTTTCCAATTATTTTTCCTCCAAAATCCGTGAGATACAAACAGATGGGGTGGGGAATTTCAACCACTGAAAAAATTATTTCAAACTCATGGTATAATCCATAGAGTGTCCTGCCCATATTCCCACGCTCAAAACAACACTATTGAAAGGCGTCACCGCCACATTGTTGAGACTGGACTGAGTCATTTCTCACTGCAGTCTATATAATCAATAGACTTCTTACACCTATTCTCAAAAATAAATCTCCATTTCAAGTTCTTTTTAAAAAATTACATGATTATAATTTTTTAAAAACTTTTGGATGTCTTTGTTGGCCCAATCTCCGGCCCTTTAATCGGCACAAAATGGATCTACGATCCAAACCTTGCATATTTATGGGTTATAGTCTCAATCATAAGGGCTATCTATGTCTTCATGTGCCAACGGGCCGGGTCTATGTCTCTCGAGATGTTCAATTTCATGAGACTTGTTTCCCTTTGCATCCATCTCGTCTTGGTCTTCATTCACTTTGCCCAACTCGGGTCCAATTCTCCCTTCACCATCCACGACTCAACTGCCACCCATTCCTCCAATATCAACTAGGCCCGAAATACCTCAGTCCATCCTCAATAACTCAGCCCACCCGATTGACTCAACTAATTCCTTGCCTGACCCGAGCCCACAACACAACTCTATCTCCCCTAGGGCTTCTCCTTCAAGCTCCCGTACCTCAATACTGCCTCCGTCTTCTCCTTCGACTTCCAGAACACCAACATCGCCTCTCTCTTCATCAATCACTTCTCCTTCTCTTCCACCATAGCCACAACATCCCATGCTCACCCGCTCACGAAACAACATACACTGCCCTCTCCATCGTTCTGACGGCACAGTCACATGGCCCCTCCTAAGCCCTCTCTCCATCATACATAAACCACTCCCTCTCTTGTTCTCGAAGAGCCGTCCTCGTTCACTGAGGCGTCTAAGCACCCTGAATGGAGTGCGGCTATGGCTCTTGAATTCCAAGCCCTTCTCTCCAATCACACGTGGGATCTAGTCCCATACTCCTTTGATGTAAATGTCCTCGGGTCTAAATGGGTCTTGAAAACCAAATGGCATGCCGATGGGACCCTTGAACGCCGCAAGGCCCGCCTTGTGGCCAAAGGGTTCCACCAACAGGCCAGTGTTGATTTTTCTGAACCATTTAGTCCGTTTGTTAAACCCGTAACCATTCGTCTTATCATTTCCATTGCAGTCTCCTCTTGATGGCCGTTACATCGGTTGGACATCCAAAATGTCTTCCTTCACGATAACTTGGAGGAAGTTGTCTATATGCAGCAATCGTCGGGCTTTGCAAATCCAGATTTTCCACATCACCTATGTAAGTTACAGTCTTAAACAAGCCCCTAGGGCTTGGTTTTCCAAACTCAGTCATAAACTTATGTCTTTAGGATTTGTTACCTCTAGATCTGACAAGTCCCTATTTTGCTACACAAATAAAATTGACTCTGTTTTTGTTCTCATATACGTAGACGATATTATTGTGACGGGCTCTAGCTCTGCACTCATCTCACAATTTATCTCTACCCTACATAACTCATTTCCAGTAAAGGACTTAGATGACTTACACTATTTTTTAGGGATCGAGATCAATCGATCCTTTGATGGTTTGTGTATGAATCAATCTAAGTATATTCATGATCTCTTGAAGAAAACAAATATGCATAATTCTAAGCCAGTTTCCATCCCATGTCATCTTCCATTAAGCTCACGGCTACTGATGGTCCATCGTATGAGGATCCTCAGCTGTACTGTAGCACAGTTGGAAGTCTCTAGTACCTTTGATTCACTCGTCCTGACATCTCTTTTGCAGTCAATAGGGTATGTCAGTTCATGCACTGTCCTCGCCTCTCTCATTGGCAAGCAGTCAAACGCATTTTGCGTTATTTGCGTTTAACATCTGATTTTGATCTTTATTTCTCTCATTAATTATCATTTAATTTATCTGCTTTTTCTGACGCTGACGCTGACTGGGCTTGATGCTCCGATGACCGCAAATCCACTGGCGGTTATTGTGTGTATTTTGGCTCACATTTGATCTCTTGGGGTTTAAAGAAGCAATCCACCAATGCCCACTCCTCCACTGAAGCTGAGTACAAAGCCGTTGCTAACACCACCTGTGAAATACTGTGGCTTCAGTCACTGCTCAATGAACTTCATATATTTCTTCCTGAGCCACCAATTTTGTGGTGTGACAACCTTGGTGCCACATATATATCTGTAAACCCTGGTCTACACTCCCGCACCAAGCATGTGGCTCTAGATTATCACTTTGTTCGGGAATGTGTTGCTGCCAAGTCCTTTCGGGTATCCTTTGTTTCCATTCCAACAAAGATCAGCTAACTGACATCTTCACCAAGCCATTATCCACTGTTCGGTTTGCACTTATGTGATCAAGCCTCAATGTTTTCCCTATGAAGCTTGCATCGAGGGGGGCTATTAAGGCAAACAAATACTCTGAACATAAAAGGTCGTTAGGCGACAACACTACAAGGAAGGAAGGCTCGGCAACATCATGCAGCACCTCACCTGCAGATAATATTTTGGTTATAACAGAATGATGATGTGGCTGTCTATTATTGGTTCATTGTTGTATCATTTCTTTCTCTCTCATAAATCACGAGTGTATATATATATATACACCATTGTAAAGCACTGAAAGTGTGGAAATAGAAACATAGCACCTTTTCAGAATCTCTCTTGTCTTTTAGTATTTTTATCAAATATTTGTGATGCAATCTTTAGGAGTAATTTTCTAAAGGCTTTTACTGGGGGGGGGGGGGGGTTGGCGTCAACAAAGAACAAAATTAATTTGTGCGAGATACACGTATCGAGACCATAGAAAACTTACCAATGTTAGAAAGAATGGCGATGGTGTGGCATGACGGCAGAAGGGAACCTTACGGTGGTTTGTTTTGTGCATTGGGCCCGTGTGTAACATGATTGAGAGGAAACGTAAATATGGGAGAGCAACGGAGAAAGGGAAAGGTGAGAACCTAAGAGATAAAATCAAAGAGATAGAGAGATGGAGAGCGAACAGAAGCTTACCGGTGTCGTACCAGGCGATGGAATTCGTCGGCTGTAAAACCCTAGACACAGAGGTTGTGGCGAGCAGTATCGCACCCAACCAATGCATGGATGAGAGGGATGTAGGTTATAGAACCATACGAAGGGGCTAGTGCTGCAATTGGCAAAAAAAAAGAAAGACAGAGGAACGAGAGAGATAAATCGGGAGAGAAAGAGAGAGAAGGAGCTCGAGAAACGCTTACCAGCTACATCTTGGGGGTTGGTTGATGGTAGTGGCGTTTCCATAATGGTGCCTAGCGGTTTGATACATCGGAGGGACAGAGAGAGAGAGAGAGAGAGAGAGAGAGAGAGAGAGAGAGCCAAGAGCCAAGAGCCAAGAGCATGAGAGAAATGGGGAGGAAAGGGTTTGTTGAGAGAGAGATCTAGAGTGTGGGTTAATGGGAAGAGAAAATAGGGGGAAAAAGGAGTGACGGGGAGAAGTAAGATTCTAGAGAGAAAGTGATGGGGAGGATGGAAAGAGGGAAAATAGGAGGATGGAAAGACTGAAAGGAAGAGAACAAGAGAAGAAGAAAACTTACCTGAACAACATCGTTCTGCAAGAGGGCTACCTTTTCACGGACCTGGGCCTGGGCCTGGGCGTTACACGTGCGATGGGTCACTCAATTCTCGCTCAACAGGCCGCTTGAGCGAATGTCGGACAAAGAGTTTGTTCAAGGCATGCTCGACACTCAACTCGAGCGAATAATCCAAAAATTACCGCCTTAGAATTTTTTTGTGCCATACATACATACATATATATATATATATATATATATATTGGTTAAAGCACAGAACCGTGGCTTGGGGAATAGAGAACAATGAAAGAGAAAAAACAGAAAGATAGGGCGAGAAATTGTATTGCTCCATAGTGTTCATACTTTATTCTGAATAAAATCCTTTACAGTTCCATGGACGTATACATATTGCCGAACCACATAAATTTTGTGTCATGTATAATTGATTGTTTATTTTTCTCATGTCTGTTACTTGTCTGCAGCATCGTTGGTAAGAACCTGGGGTGTTATTTCACAACACATTCGTCATATTTTCATGACCTACTGATTAAATGTTAAACAACTGACAAAAATTAACTATTTGTCAGTCATTTAGGGTTGTTTGGGAATAAAGATGGTATTATCTCACCTCATCTCAAAATTTCTCATCTCATTTTTTTTCCAAACATCATTCAAACACAAGCATTTTTCTATTTCAAATTTTTAATTTGTTCATCTAATCATTACAACTTTTCCAAACTTTCAAACAAAATACAAAAATAATTCAACTTTTTCAAATCTTAAAATAGAATTAATATTAAGAATTTATATTCTAATAATATTTTAACTTTATAATATTCTTATTCAAGTTTTTCTCTCTCATTTCTCAAAACTCAATAAAATATCTTAATTCAAATCATTTCACTACTATTTAAATATTTCTCATCTCATCTCATTTCTTAAGCATCCTCTTTATTCATTAATGAATGTTTGATTGAGAATGAGTTATACATTAATAAGCTCATGGAAAGTTCAAAATAGAATGAGAATATATAATTAAGAAGTTTTTAAAAATATAATACAAATAATTAAAATCTACATATTCCCATTAGTTTAGCCTTTTGGGAGAAGTTGTGGTTTTACATGGTATCAAAGCAAAGTTCTGCATTCAAACCTTGACCCTATACCTTATCTCATTTAATTAAATATTCCACGTATTGGACTCACTCATTGATCATGGGGAATCTGACCCACACATGAGGGAAAATGTTATGAATATAATACAAATTATTAAAATCTACCTATTTCCATTTGTTTAAGTTTTTGGGACAAGTGATGGTTTTACATGGTATCAAAGCAGAGGTCATGCATTCCAACCCTGACTCTACACTCTACCATATTTAATTAAATATTCCACATGTTGGGTCCACTCATTGATGAGGAGTCTGGCCCACATGTGAATTAGAGTGTTAAAAATATAATACAAATAATTAAAGCCTAAGTACATCTTCCCATGAGCTTAAGTTTTTGAGATAAATAGTGGTTTTACATGGTATCAAAGCAGATATCCTGCATTCAAACTCTGACTTTAAGCTCTACCTCATTTAATTAAATATTCAGCGTGTTGAGTCCACTCATTGAAGGTGAGTTTGGCCCATATGTGAGGGGAGATTTAATAATATAATACAAATAATTAAAATCTATCTCTTCTCATTGGCTTAAACTTTTGAGATAATTAGTGATTTTACATGGTATCAAAGTAAAAGTCTGCGTTTGAAACATGACTCTACACTTCACTCTATTTAGTTAAATATTTCATATGTTGGGTCCACTCGTTAAGAGGAAGTCTAGTACATGTGAGGATGAGTATTAATAATATAATACAAATAATTAAAATTTATTTCTTCCCCATGACTAGTTCAAGCTTTTAAGACATGTAGTGATTTCACATAATGAATGAATAATGGCCAGTGCATGCAATTCAAATGGATATCCATTTCTAAAATTTAATTATAACTGGTAAGCCATGGTGTATATATATATGTATATATATAAGTCAATCTACTCAGCATCCCTACACCACACTTGATTTTTTATTTTTTGCTTTTTATTTTTTTTTGTTTTTATTTATTTATTATTTTCCTTCCAAGTCTTCCACTAGCTAGCATATTTGGATCGATTTTGTTAGTAACATATATGCTACCATCGAGTTAACAATTATGAGTGAAGGCAACAAATCTCACATGGTTATTCATATTTATATTAAAGAGGTTTTATAACATTCAATTTTAGATTCAACAAAGAAGTTTATTTTTGTTTACTTAATTTTTATCCTTTACTTATGCTCTTATAATATATTTGTAGAACAATATTGACTTTTTATTATTTGATAGATTTTGAACAAGTACAATATTAATTTTTAACTTCAAGTTTTTAAACATATCTTTGTTAATGCATGCATACTCATATCGAGGGAGACTTCAAGAACTTACCTATTTTTATATTTATGTTGGTTTGACCCCTCAACAAAAAATTTCCTGGTTCCACCCCTGCTTGTACTACATGAAGCTTCTAGTTATTGGTTTCTATCTAGTTTTAAGCCATCTTCTGGTTCTATATATATGACATCCCTAAACTTTAAATTGTTCAATGTTGTAATAGGTATCTGCTGTAGTGGGATGTCCTTTGAATGCTTGTTGATATGTTATTTGTTGATGAGGCCTGCAGATTCATTTGTTTTTTCGTAGAGCTGCAGATGTGTTTGGAAAGAGTTCTTCTATAGACAATCAGCGTGTGTAACTGTCGTGCAATTGGCTAACGTGGCACAATTTCACGTCAGTTGATTTAAAGAAAAAAAAAAAAAAACACGAAAAGAAAGAGGCAGACAGAGCTTCACAGAGCTTCTCATAGACAAAGCTTCTCTTCTTCTTCGTACTGATTCATTTTGAGTTTCTCTTCATTATCGAGTTGAGTTTTGCGTTTGAGTTGGTTTCAAATCATGGGTTTTTCCACAGATAGGCAAAAAGGGCTATATGAGTTTATTGAAAATTTTTTGAAGGATTTGCACATCAATCCGTGCAAATCAATCTATTCACCGTTTGAGTTTTGCATTTGTGTTTGAGCTTCCCTTCATGGGTTCGTCCACAAATTGGCGAAATGGGCTTCATCTCAGCTTATTGAAATTTTTTGAAGGATTTGCACAGATCTGCTTAAATCGATCTGTTCACTTCCTATGTAAAAATTCTTTTGAAGTTGTTATGATTTTTCTTTATTTCGCCCAAGCAAATCAATTTGTTCCTTAATGTTGGTGTGTTGCTTCATTACTATGAATTTGGCCACTCACTGTTTTCAACCTCATGTGCTTTATATAATCTGTTAATTTTTATGTTGGTAAGTTTTGGCTTATATAATCTACTATGTTTATAGGGGTTTTGCTGTGGATTCAGCCAATCATTATTTTTTTTAGGTTTTGGCTAGGATGTTAAGGTGGTGTTGTGAGGTGATTGTTGGAATTCTCCATTGTTTTTGTTAAGTTTTGAAAATCTAATCTACTGAGTTCATAGGGATTCTATCGTGGACTCAGCTAGTCATTGTTTTTGTTAGGTTTTGGCTATGATGTCAAGGTGGTGTTGTGAGGTGCTTGCTAGAATTCTCTATTGTTTTTGTTAAGTTTTGAAAATTTAATCTTTTGTGTCTATAAGGGTTTTGCTGTGGATTGGCCCGTCATTGTTTTTATTAGGTTTTGGCTAGGATGTTAAGGTGGTGCTATGAGGTATTTGTTGGAATTCTCCATTGTTTTTGTTAAGTTTTGAAAATTTAATCTACTGTGTTCATAGGGGTTTTGCCGTGGATTCGACTAGTCATTGTTTTTGTTAGGTTTTGTCTATGATGTTAAGGTGGTGTTGTGAGGTGTTTGCTGGAATTCTCCATTGTTTCTGTTAAGTTTTGAAAATTTAAGTTTTGAGTTTTGAGCATAAAGAAGAATCCCCATTGTATCCTTGTTAAGTTTGAGATAGGAAGGCTGTATTTGAATCTATTGGATAACTCATGTTGGTGGTTGTTGTTATGTTTGTATATATAGTTCTTATTGGGATTGTCACCATGGGGAAATGGAAGGAACACACATCTCCCCTAACATCATCTAGCTTAAATTCACCAACCCAGGTATATTATATTGTTTAAAAATTATTTTGGAATGTGCTGAATTGATGTTTATTACCAGAATGCTGGAACCTTGGATTAATTACCATGATTGTTTATATGTTAGAACATACCAAGAACTTGTCCAAACTTCACAAATTACATGCACAGTTATTATGGACCAGTGCTTGCATGGTCATTGCATTTTGTGCCATGTCTAGATGGCAACCCATATCCAAGTCACATCTAGGTGATGCAAATTAGTTGCTTTTTTTCTGTTTTAGGTTTTAGCAATAGAATTATTTGAAAATTTAATTGCAATTTTTTTGTGATTTAAGCAGAATGTTGTTTACCCATTTCAATATGGAATGGGACTTCCGACTCCTCTCACCACTACAAGCTCTGCTACAAGCGCAAGAGTTGTTGAGGAAAGTAAAGAGGCTACACCCGATTATAGGGACATTGAAACACCATATACCTCCTCTAGAGTTGTTAAAGAAAGTAAAGAGGCTATAATCATCGATTCTAGGGAAATCGATGATGCCAGTGTCGAGACACCTCAGATATTGCAGATTGATGGGGGTGATATGATTGAGGAGCCAAAGTTGAGATGCAGTTTAATTCTCTTAAAGAATTAATGACTTATTATAAGCGATATGCTAAGCAATGTTGTTTTAGGGTGATGACACAAATGAGTGAGATGGGAGAGGATGAAAGTGTCAATTATATCACCATTGGTTGTGCTCGTGGTGGAAAGGACCATAATAGGACGTCGAATGTTGCAAAACCATGTCCGACAGGAAAGACGGACTGTAAGTAAATGCCTTAAAAATCGAGGGAATGTTGCAGTTGAAAACAGTTCATAACACCCATAATCATGGCCTAAGTCCATAGAAATCTTGATTCTTTTAATGTAATAGAAAAGTGAGTGAGTCCATAAAAAGCGTCTTAGATACAAATGACCTGGCTGGCATCTAAATAAATAAGAATTTTGACTCTCTTGTCATTGGAACGGGTGGATTCGGGAAGCTCCATTCTTGGAGAAAGATTGTCACAATTATATCGAAAAGGCACGACAACCTATGGCTTGGAAAATGTGGTGCTGGAGCGATCCGAGAGTATTTTTGTAGGATGCAGTACAAGAATAACGAATTTTTTTCACTGATGGATTTAGATGATTGACTTATATCGCACAAACTAACTCCCATCTACGACTCAAATGGGTTCTAATGTTGGTTGTACGATAGTTGGCACAACTACAGTATGGAGTTCAAAGCAAGTACTTAGTCCCCTTGTCGTGAGAAAGAAAGACAGACCCCAATCTCTGAAGAGAGCATCCAGGATGGAGAAAAGCATGCTAAACGTTAAATCCACAAAGAAAAAAGCTACTGCAAAGGAGAAACATAGATAGGTTCACATTTTTAATAATTGTTACTCATAGTATTAAATGTTTATATTTTAATTGGGAATTGTGAAAATGGTTTTTGTTTCTTAATTCTTAGCAAGTTGGAGGATATACACTAGTCCTGGACACGTGCAAGAATTTATTTGGCCCACCAGAAAAAGATATGTCTAAAGATGGACACGTGCAGATATATTAGCACTTACTCCCACAAGTTGTGTTATTATCATACTCATAATTTATTGATTATCATCAGATTGTGCCGGACAACTCAGTTTTGGACACTAGTGGAACCCAACTGGGACAACTAGTGATTGAGACTCAAGAAAGTATATTAAAACTTCCCTAATTGGATTGGGCCATTGATTCTTTACATATTTTAACATTAATATTATATCACATATAATATTTTGTATTATTCATTACAGATGCTACTTGAGTTGGATGTAATACAACCAGAGAGTGTGAACGGGACACAACCACATCGGGAAAGAAGTTCTTGAATTTTAATCTATTGGGTGTTCTTTTGTATATTTTTAGTACTATTTATTAATTGGAAGTGTAATATGACAATGTAAGATATGATCATCCACATACCTTGCAGTATGTTCACACTTGACCTGCAAGTTTAAGTTTTGGACTCCCTTGCTATATCTAATTATTTATGCAGCACCGAAGGATTTATGCTTTGTTTTTTGTCTCTATAACTTCCCTCCACAACCTATTAGAGGTTGTTTATACAAACACAATTAGTTTGTTATGGGGATAATGATAGCAGCAACTGAGGGATGGAATTACATGATGCAATGAAATAAAATTGTCTACAAATAAAATTGCTTAGTGATCAAATAGCAAAACTTCATTACTATTTAATACAGACATAGCTAAAGTATATATTTCAAACTAACATAACCTATAACACATCACCAAAATATATTACAAACTAACTATCAATTGTAAAGTATATATTACAGACGTGAACATACAATTTGAAATCACTTGGATCCTATCAAATAACATGAAACAACAATTGCAAAAGCCCTATACACCCGGAGTAGTGTGCATGAACGCCACACTTCAGCTTGTTGCTCAACAATCACCAACTCCTTCAGAATCTCATCATTTCTATTGGATAGCACAACTCTCTCTTCTCGATCTCATCCGCTCTATTTCAGAACTCAATCTCTCTCTCTCTCTTCGATCTCATTGAGTATCGTGTGGAGCTCTTCCTCCTTCCTCAACACTTCATTTTTTCTTTTTATAAGTTTTTGCTCTATATCTTGATTACTATCTGCCCACTTGAAATATTTGTAATATAGTAATTCCTGATCATTTTACACATACAAGAAAAATGCTAGATGTACATATTACATAATTTTAAGAATGAGATTATGAACACGCATATTACACGTTTTACAAAGGTTGTAGTCACCTCTGTGTTGTACTTTGGACACTTAAGAAGGGTTGTCTTGGATTTCTTGCAGTATTTGAGTATCATAGTGTAGCTTTAAAATCACATAAGCACATTGGTTGACTCAAAGTATGTTTAACGAACGATGAAGAAGACATTGATGATAATGACATTCTAACCAAAACCAGATTCGCAATGTAGTTGATAATTAAACAATAGAAAAAAAAATTCTTATTGGAACAAACTCAGCATAGCAAACAGAGATAGCATATTAACACATTGCAATATTTTACTCACATTCCAAGAATCTAAACATAAAATAAATAAATAAATAAAAGAAGAAGAACCAAATAGATATTTTACAAACCATCAAATGCACCCAGAAATTTAAACAGAACGTGGCACAATGTGAGCTCACAATAGTCCAAGAATATAAACAGATCAACAATCTAAATATGACGTTTACTCAAAATCCAAGAATCTAAACAGAATAAATAAAAAAGAACAATACTAAAAAAATCCATAATAATCCTCACAATCCATAAATTTAAATAGAACATGGCATAATGTGAGTCCATAACAATCCAAGAATGTAAACAGAATAATCTAAATGTGACGTTTACTCACAATCCAGGAATCTAAACAGAACAATACTAACAAATCCATAACAATCCTCATTATCCATAAATTTAAACTAAACATGGCACAATGTGAGTCCACAGCAATCCAAGAATATAAATAGAACAATCTAACCTAGGGAAGTAGCTAACTTCAATCAGAACATGCAAAAAATGGATGCAATCAAACATTAAATTAAAACACAAAACTCAACACCGGATCCATATATAATTTCAACCAAATTAAATTAAATTACAAAGTTCTATGCCACCTAGGGCCAAAGAAATGACATTAAGGTGACAATCCAAACTAGAAAGAACTACATTACTTCAAAGATCCAGCACACTCAAACCTATAAATGAAACAATAAATCATCAAATGCGAGGTGTGCAACTTTTAAGAGTGGTCATATAAACCATAGAGCTTACCAAACTTTTAGCTTCTCGGCCAGTCATTTGCCTAGTGCCCATTCGCAACAAAGGAGAAAGGCAAGGTCGAGAACGAGAATGAGACGATGTCGTTCAATGATGGTTAGGATTTCAGGATGAAGGAAAATGAAGGAGAATGGGCTAAGTTAGGGTTAGGGTTTCTGGATGAAGGGGTTAGGTTAGGGTTTCGGGATGAAGGAGAAGGGGCTAGGTGGTTAGAGTTTTGGGATGAAGGAGAGGGGCTAGGTTAGGGTTAGGGTTAGGGTTTCAGGATGAAGAAGAATGGGCCTTGGCAAGATGTAAAAGATTCGAAGGGGGAAAACGAAGGCTCGAATGCTGGAGAAAACACAGAAGGTCGGGATGAAGGAGAAGGGATCCTGGAGAGAGTGGGAAAACGAAGGGGAGAAGGAGATAGGGGAGAACGAAGGAGAGAAGGAGAATATTCGGAGAACGAATGGGAGAAGGAGATGGGAGAAAACAAAGGGGAGAATGACTTTGAAAACGCACGAAGATTTTGAAATGGTGCGTTTTGTTTAATTCTGAATGAAACAAACAGTTTCATTTTTTCCACGTGGACACCGTTTGCATGGCAGTTCGACTGTAAGAAGAATTTTTGGTTTGGAAATAGTACCCTAAACTATTGTAATATCTTGTAAATTGACAACTTCTATCACTCATGAAACTATTATCCCTTACCCCCAAGAGACACTCACACAATATTTGAGCAATCACTCTAGCAAGTAATAAGATTGAAGAGTAATGTTGGACACAGAATCAATATTTATAAGTTTTGTTTATACCTTTTGGAAAAAAGGGGCAAAGAAAAAAAAATTGCGAGTGGATCTCATTTTTTAAACGTGCTTGTACAAATCATTTTTCATAAATGAATTCAAAAACTTAAGTTGATAAATCATTTTTTATATATCATTTTTAAAAAACTTAAACTGATAAAAAAAATGTAATTTATTTTTTTTTTCAATTATATTTTAACATTCCCTCGTGCTTGTTCTAAACTCTAGGCTTCCCTTTAAGAAGTGGGCCGGCCAAGATGTAAATATTTTAATTATATGATATGAAATGTGAAGTCGCATATAGCTCAAACTCATTCTTTCATTCTATATTAACTCACTACTTATACTAAAGATTTTTAATAATGAGAATGTGTATTTAATTATTTATATTATATATATTTTATGAAAAATAGACTGCATTCATTCATGAAAGCGAAGTTACAGTTGTGACTGATACATAAAGGAAAAAAACCCATATTACAAGCTCACTACTCACGGTTGGGGCTCCACCAGTGCACAAATTCATTTGTGATTGATATGGTTTTAAATTCTAGAACTCTCTACAGACAAATCGTCTAAGAGACCACACTTTACCTAAAGCAAAGATTTCAAACCCCATCCTCCAGAGGAGGAGAGGACTTTCACTCTATAGACAAAATGTCTAAGAGACTATTTCTTTTTTATTATTAACCTAAAACAAAGGAAATAACAGAAAACATAAATGATATATGAGAAAATAGCGAAAAACAGCTTGAAAAGTTGTAGATCTGCATTTTCAACCTTAGAGGAAATAAAAAAAAACAAACACAAGGACTGTGGTGGCGTGTGAGGGACACGCGCCACCCTGGAAGTACAGCGAACAGTCGAGTCTAAAGAAATCGATGGCCCTAGTCCCAGAAATGTCTCGCATGGCAGCGGTATAGCTCCCCTTGTAGTAGCGTGAATGTCACGCGCACACTTTAGACTACACGTGTGGCTCAAAAGTCGCTTTGTTCGACAAGATTCTTATCTTGTCTGAAGGATTGGCGCATTGAGAATCTTGCGGTGAAGCGTGTGGTGTTCACCAAGCTCCGGAGAACAATATATTGACATTTCGTCCTCCTTCAAAAGAAAAATACACAAAACTAGAAAAAATAATTGAAAAAACTAGGGAGAAGAGGGAGGAGGGATGTGGGAGGGAGGAGCCGAAGCTCCAACCCTCCTCCTCCAGTCTGAATTTCTTGAGAGGGTTGCTCTAGAGAGAAAAATGAGTGAGAGAGAGCAAAACCGTTGTATTATTTATATTATATTTAATATTGACCAATACCGAATTACATTTTTTTTAGTGTTACATAAATGTACTGTAAATGTGGTAGTTTATTATTATTATTTTATGTTTAAATGAAAAAAACGATCGTTAAGAAACTGAAATAGGAACTTGTATCGAAAAGTGGTGCCTCGTTCATTTTCCTTCATGCTGAAGACAAGAGTAAGGTGAGTTCAGAATTCCTTTTACCTTTTAGTACAAAGCCCATAGTAATTAATTGCTAAATAAATGCCTTGTTTTTTTTTCTCAGACCCTATTTAATGCTTTTTGCCTTTTTTCTTGGAGAGGTTGTTTTATGTTAGCTTTGATGGCAAACCAATGAAATTCAAGTTATGCCAGTGCCATATATATAGATATTCATGTGAATTTATTAAAAAAAATTATATTCTTAATTCGATATTTGCGAATATTTAATAAATTATTTATATGACATAATTAAAAATAAAACTTAAATTTTAAATCTTACAAATTAAATTTGACCATTTAAATGATGTGATAGTGTGATCTATATACCGACAGTTTGAGAATATAATAACTCATTTAATAATATATAAATAATTATATTTGAAGAAACTAAAGTTTAAAGCAAAGAGCTAGAGAACAGATGAGTGCACCCCTATAAAACAGCAAAGAGATTTGAAATTGGGAATAAGCAATTTATAACTAATTAGAATAAATGAGAATTTCAGTTTTTAAAAAGAAAAATTGAAACGCATACAACTTTTTTTACAATTTAATTAGTTTTAAATGGGGAGTATTTTTATAAAATAACTTATAAATTAATAAAGTCGCTTTGCATAAATATCATCAATTTAAAATATGGTTATATAATTGACTGTAAAAAAAGATTTTATGGGTATCATTAATTTTCTAAAGATGATTACTCTTTTAAAAATGGGTTCATATCGTAGTGTGATCAATCTTAAAATAATTTTTTAAGATCTTTTTACACATGTCACTCAACTATTGATGTTGATTTGGTGTGACGTTTAACTTAACAAAATGATCAAATTGGTTCAAGTTAGAAAGCAGCAGGAGTAAAAGGTTAAAATTAGTGTATAGATCAGATCAATTTATCCCATCTCTTCCTCTTAAAATGCCAATAAAACTATGTATGTATGTGTGTGTGTATATATATATATATATATATATGAGTGTGTGTGTGTATAAATATTATATATATATATATAGAGAGAGAGAGAGAGAGAGAGAGAAACTAGAAGTTCTGTTTTGTGAAATATAAGGAGCTTGGAAATGAAATCTTCTCATGCATGTAGAGGTTATAATCCACATTTATTCACTAAGTTTTTGGGTGCATGTGTCCTTCGTAAATAAGCTTTAGCAGTTAGTCCGTATACTTCAGAGGAAATTGCGTCAATTGAGGTTCTCCAAAATTTCACCTATGATCTGTCCTCATGAAATATCTTAAAACTACTGCATACGTTTGCTTCTAAATCGACTGATGTGCATACTTAAACCCTTCTGTTTTGCTTTCCTACAAAGAATAACGGTTGAGAAAGTTACATTGGAACAATGTCATAATCCCATATATATATATATATATATATGTATGCATGCCTCTATATATTATTATTATTATTATTGCCTACATCAAACCATAAGTGATCAATTAGAGGTTAAAAAAAACTAAATTTGGTCGATTTAGAATCTTTGACTATATTATTTGGATACAGAGATGATCATCTCATCTTATCTAATTTCAACTAATAATCTCACTACTATTTACAAACTATCTCAACTCATCTCATCTCATCTCACTATCCAAATAAATGTTTTAACCCGATGATCTAGGAGATTGGATGCCTTTGCAAATATATACGATGAGTATTTCTACTTGCAAGTCATTGTGAAGGACATACGCTCCACATGCACCGTTGGCATGTCAGTCCTTTTTTTTTTTCTCTCTCTAAGCAAGCATATTATAATTAATAAAAGATACAATGTTTAAGGAGGATCATTTCCACTATTAATATACAAAAAACAACTAGGAATTTATCTAAGGGTAGGCTTCTAAAAACACGATTGGTAGCTCTCCATTTCGTCACTGAGTGCGCACATTGATTTTGAGATTAATGTATTTTAACAAATTTTTAGCCGTGATGATGTTTGGATATATGCTGAATGTCCTTAATAATAGTTGATATGTTCCAGAATGGCATTTCAATCCTTGATTTACCGATAAGTTTCAATTTTAAATTTTGATTAGTTTTTCCAA
The DNA here is from genome assembly GCF_001411555.2 of Juglans regia. NCBI lineage: Eukaryota > Viridiplantae > Streptophyta > Magnoliopsida > Fagales > Juglandaceae > Juglans > Juglans regia. Next base: position 9,039,583 of record NC_049905.1, read on the forward strand.
TCTGATGTGTCAACAGTACAGAGAGGATATGTCCTTCATACTGACTTGAAAATAAAACTTTTAATTCATCAAGTAATATTCATTCATGTTTTTCACTGTGCTTGATATATCAAAGAGGGTGGTGCTCTTTCTATCCTTTCGTTTTCTTTATTAGTGTTTTTTTTCCCCTCCCAACCGTTGCTGCCAAAACATGGAAGTAGGTCAAAATCACTTCTGTTAAAGCTTAAGAACCATAACATCATACAAAGAAAAAGTTTTGACTTGAACAGAAAGGAGGTCAAAATTGTCTTTCACACCACTCCAAAGTTGTTCTAACTGGTCCTACTCCTTGATATGCATTAAAATATAGTCATAGAAGCTCTTCTGGTCATTTTCTCTTCTGTTCATATGAACCTTTCTCCAAGGTAACTTTTGTCACCCACTCAACCAATCTTCATATCCCTATATAAACACCTTTTGAAAGTCTCTTTTGAGGCATGCAGAGTCAAGTGTAAGGGAAAAAGAACAGTATACACTTGGGGGAGTTTCAGGTTAAAGACAGAAACTAAAATGGGTGTTTCTCTTGATCTTTCCTCACCAGCATTTTCAGGAGTCTTTCTGTTCACATTGATGACTTTTTGTCTCATTCCTGAGCTCACAATTGCAGGCATTACCAGACACTACAAGTTTGATGTATGTTTTTCATAACTCAGCAACTAAATAATTATGAATAGTAGTGTTATTTATCATCCTGTACAACTATCATCCTCCCATCATTATCTAGCGTCGTATCAAATGATTGAAAAAAAAAAGTTATTTTTTGTCTATCTATCAATCATTTTATACGACGTCTGAAAGATGATGATCGAATGATGGTTTAGCCATAAAGAATAGTACTTGTTAATTATGAAAGCAAATCTAGAAGTTTGTACTTTTCTTTCTTTCTGAAAAAGAAACAAAAATAGAAAATCTTTTTTTTTTTTTTTTTGTTTTGTTCCTTCTTTTAACACTTGTGTTAATTTAAAGGTCAAACTACAAAATGTAACACGACTGTGCCACACAAAAAGCATGGTAACAATAAATGGGCAGTTTCCTGGGCCTCGCATTGTGGCTAGAGAGGGTGACCAGCTTCTTATCAAAGTGGTTAACCATGTCCAGAACAACATCACCATCCATTGGTAATGTGAATGTACTCATATTTTATGCATCATTACAAAAATATGTAACTTTCATGCTTATTATTTCTAATTCCATTTTCTAATCTGCAATTATCACAAACTTATCTAAAACAGGCATGGGATTCGACAGCTTCAAACAGGGTGGGCCGATGGACCTGCATATGTGACTCAATGTCCCATACAAAATGGCCACAGCTATGTGTATAACTTCACCATTGTTGGCCAGAGAGGTACCCTTTTCTGGCATGCCCATATATCATGGCTAAGGTCAACTGTCTATGGCCCTCTCATCATTCTTCCCAAGCGTGGTGTTCCTTACCCATTTGCCCAACCCTACAAGGAAGTTCCCATTATCTTTGGTAAGCTAGACAACAAGTTTTAAGTCTCTTTTTTCACCATTGATGATAGAAAAAATCTATTTGCAGGCATTGTTTTTATGCACTCAATACATTACTGAAATAAGTCCCACAACGATGAAAAAGTATTTGATGTTTTAACTTTTTTATAACTATAGTGAGATGGAAATGCAAACTTTGACCCCAAAAAATTTTCAGGGGAGTGGTGGAATGCAGATCCTGAGGCAGTGATTAACCAAGCCATGCAAACAGGAGGTGGCCCAAATGTCTCTGACGCCTATACTATCAATGGACTTCCAGGGCCACTATATAACTGCTCTGCTAGAGGTATCAAATGTTAAAAATGGAACATTTTCAAATGTTCCACTTTCGAAACTGATATATGCATCAACTTAATTGGCAAGCATTTGACAGTTTTATGCATAAATGCATGGTTTTTGGCAGATGCATTCAAATTGAAGGTGAAGCCCGGAAAGACTTATCTTCTTCGGTTAATCAATGCGGCACTCAATGACGAGCTCTTTTTCAGCATTGCAAACCATACCCTCACAGTTGTTGAAGCTGATGCTGTTTATGTTAAACCTTTTGAGACAGACACACTTCTCATAGCCCCGGGACAGACCACAAATGTTCTTTTAAAGACCAAACCCCACTTCCCAAACGCCACATTCTTCATGACTGCTAGACCATATGTTACAGGTCTGGGAACCTTCGACAATTCCACTGTTGCTGGCATCTTACAATACGAATTTTCATCCAAAACTCTCTCAACCCCCTCAATTAAAAAGCTTCCACTCTTCAAACCAATTCTCCCTCCATTGAATGACACTTCCTTTGCTACCAATTTCACAAACAAACTCCGTAGCTTAGCAAGTGATCGGTTCCCAGCTAATGTCCCCCAAAAAGTAGATAAGCGTTTTTTCTTCACAATAGGACTTGGAACAACCCCTTGCCAGCAAAACCAGACTTGTCAGGGTCCTAATGGAACAAGGTTTGCAGCTTCTGTTAATAATGTATCTTTTGCACTCCCAACCACTGCCCTCCTCCAAGCCCACTTCTTCGGGCAGTCGAATGGAGTCTATCGTCCTGACTTTCCGAGCAGTCCCATTTTCCCATTCAACTATACCGGCAATCCACCTAACAACACCATGGTGAGCAATGGGACAAAGCTAGTAGTTCTGCCTTTTAACACTAGTGTGGAGCTTATCATGCAGGATACGAGTATTCTTGGTGCTGAAAGCCACCCTCTTCATCTCCATGGCTTTAATTTCTTTGTTGTTGGGCAAGGTTTTGGGAACTTTGATCTAAATAAGGACCCTGCAAACTTCAATCTTGTGGACCCTGTTGAAAGAAACACTGTAGGTGTGCCTTCAGGGGGTTGGGTTGCTATCCGGTTTCAGGCAGATAACCCAGGTGAGAAATCAAGACCAGCAAACTATATATAGCACAGTAGATTAAACCACCAATCCTACATATATGAAATGCTAAATTTAGACAAACAAATCTGAAGGATTCACAAAACCATTTTTTCCTCGTGAGAACAATTTAGTTTTGGATGTGTTCGGTAAATTGCAGAGTTTGATATGTTCAGATAAATTAAACATGTTTTTGACTTGTTCTGGTGATGATGACAATGTGGCAACAGGTGTATGGTTCATGCATTGCCACCTAGAGATCCACACGAGCTGGGGTTTGAAGATGGGTTGGTTAGTCTTGGATGGTAAACTCCCAAATCAGAAGCTGCTTCCTCCTCCGGCAGATCTTCCCAAGTGTTGACCTTCGGCTTACTTCTGGATTCACTGCAACTAGAAATTGCCCCCACTACTTTTTTCAACCCTTTTTAGATTTTTGACCCCTCCATCATTTCGATATTGGCAGATTGTTCTTCAATAATTATTTTGTTCGTCCATGTGGAGCTAAGGATAGAAACAGTGGCCATTTTTTTCTCTGTTTTTTTTTTTTTTTTTCCTTTTTGACATTTACATCTCAAATGTTAATGCGAGAAGCCTCAATAATATCATCAGCCATTGCTTTTCTTACCGTATAAATTTCTCGGATTCAGTTGATACTTGTTTGACATTTTGCTTTGGAATGTTAATCTTTTATTTGTTGAGAGCAAGCCGCAAGGTCAGCTGCTTGGAGCCATAGTATCTATAGTATTGAGTCTCATTTAGTTTCAAATGGCCAAAATATTCTTCTAAATAGGAGATATATTAATTTATCTTCCAAATTAAATAAATTATGACACATAGATAGTGTAAAGACCTTCAAAAAAAATTATTGGAAAAGAAAATTTCCCACAAATATATGGTATTGAGAGGCAATCCATCTTTGCCTCCAACTAGCAAGATTGTACGCTGAATTGATATTACTTCTTTGAGTTTTATGAGTTGACCATGAGAAATCATCAAGGACAGTGATAATGTATTTTGAATGGCAGTGATAAAATCAAGTGTCTCCTTAAAACGATGTTATTCATTCCATGGGCTCGAGCTTCTATGGTTAAAAAGTGGACCGCTTCCACTTTTTCAAACTTAGGCATTATTGTATTGTGTTCTAAAATGTGGCAAATGCATCTTCACATGCTTAGCAGAAAACATAACATCAGAGGGGAATTCCGAATCTGAGATGCGCAATGCAACACATGCCCATTAGTGTTTTGCTATGTAGTCCAATGTATGAGTCAGTTTCGGTCAGAATAACACTTAAGAGACTTGCTCCATATCAGTTCTGCTTTCAGGGGATGAAATTAATATACCAAAGCTGCATTTTCATACATAAAGATTAAAGATAGCAGAACGAGAGCCAATGTAAAATGGACTGAATTTTTCATTCTGAAAACGAATACCCAGTTTTCCCCATAATTCAATGCGAATCAGTACCAAGTAGCATGTGCCCATCACTACAGCCATGGAATCATGTACAACTTCAACAGTCAGCTGGTCATTAAGCAAGCAAGTCTTATCAAGATGACCAAAAACGACGATCCCACAAATGCAAATGACATAGGTGATCAGCATGTTTAAGTGCTAACATTTTACTCATGTTCCTTCCACCAATCAAGTTATGGCATCACTAGCCTCTTTGCAGTTTGCACATGCTTGCACCAAGCTCAGGGGCCTTTTTGTATGCTCATAATAGAGAAGTCCTGAATCCATAAAGTTCTCTTCCAGAAATAAAACATATGGAGGAGTTTAAAGATAAATATTTTCTTTTGATAGGTAGAAAAAGTTTTATTGGTAGAAATGATTTTTTTTTTTTTTTTAAAGAAAGAAATGAAAATAGGCATAGCCCAACCATGCAGGACATATACAAGAGAAAAAAAAAACACCTACGACTTCAAAGATAAATATAGTTGTTTATTAACAACAATATTATTATTGTCAACACTATCAAGACGGCCGTAGTTCTTCTCTTGATTAGTGAATTTGATTTTCATGTCTGGTTCTAATATATAACCAATTTCCTATGTGTAATTTTATAAAAAAAAAAAAAAAAAATCGACTACAGCATTCCCTATTCCATTTGATATGTTTCTACATATAGTTAAACTCCTGTTCAGAATTTGAAAAAACTGTAAAAGAGAGGTGCTCATTACCTGCAATTCCTTCTGGTTCCATTACTGCCGAGAGAAACTGATCAAAGCAAATGGACTCATCAACCCTCACTATGCTTCCCAAAGAGGCCTCAGGCTAACAAAACCAGTAACCTGGCTGCCTTCGCTTCAGTTCCTGATCATCCTCTAAGTAACTCAGTTCCAACTCTCTCTAGCCAATCTTACTCATTCACTGAGAATTAAGCAAGACAACTGAGACAAAAGACTGGAAAAAAGAAGCACCACAACCTAAATATTTTCATATACAGAATACTGTTATTATATTTGCTTTCAGATAAAAATGAGAGTTTGTCAATGTAGTCCTCTCCGTCCTGCATATCATTTGCCAAGTAATGATGCTTTAATGATTGATGGACAAGCAATGAAAAGGGCTCTATTTCTTTTTGCTTATGCTTTAACTCCAGATTGTACATCATTTGATAACTCGTGTACTTTTTCCTTTCTCTCTTCTTTTGTTTAGGCATGGAATGCATGCAGGCAAGGATGAGTCACTACACTTCGCAATTAAGATGTAAAATATGCCCATTTAAAGTTAAGTTTGCTCATATGTGTTCTGCCTTGGAATAAAACTGCACAGATTCAAGCACACAATCTTCCTATATGTACAGTGGGTTTGATTCAAAGAGGATCAACAGTGCTCATATATCTTCATTAGAATTTTTTGAATGAAATCACTTCATTTAACAAGGCAGAGAAGATTCCAAGGAAATGTAAAATATATCTATGATATAAGGAAAAACGATTAATTAAAGCGCCATATATAATTCTGTAACCATTTTCCTTCTCACTCAAAACAAAGAGACTTGACTCTGTAATATTTTCCTTTTCACTCAGTTTTTATGAACCAAGAGTCACAGAGTTGACAAATTCAGCAGCAAACTAGTTTTGCACCATGTTGCAGAGCATTGGATATCATCTCTACATCATAGCCTTGTAGTTTTGCATAATGTTGTGTATTAAGCACAATGTGTGGTTGGAAAGTTTTGCGATGTGCACAATGTGTGGTTGGAAAGTTTTGCAACAAACATCGTGATCGGTATATCCAAGCACAAAAACATCACAACGGTCAGTTAGAATGAATATGCACTAAGAATGAGAAAGACTGGATAGAGGCAGAAGCTGCAAATTAGAAACAACCAAAATATCCCAACTACACAATTATCCAAACTGGGAACGTTCTCTATAATAAAAAGACAAGTCAAGCAATTACATGCAGTAGCCATCACTTTCATCAGCATCCTAAAAGCAATATATGAGTTCCAAACAGTCACCAAGGTGCCCAAACCATAACTAAAACTGTCATAAACATAAGAAATGCACCTGAAAATCTTTCCATAGTCCCCGTTACATCAGCATCCAATGAAACTTATAGTTCAATAAACCAAGTGAAGAATCACTGCCACTACAGAGTATGTAGGGAAGGTGTCTTCCTAAGTTCACTAGGGTAATTAAATTAATATAGACACAGGCAGAAGCATTAGCAAAGGAGTGAAGCGCAATTTTCTAACAGAAAAAAAAAAAAAAAAAAACATACTCATATGCTGCCTTTGTTTTCAATGATCACTTCTTTCATCAACCATCTAATTGCACACTCGACATAAACATCTTTTTATGCTTTAACAGGTACAACACTAACCACAACATTTCAATCAATAGCTACCAAAAAAACGGCATTTCAATCAATAGCTACCAAAAAACGGCATTCCCTCACCATTGCATCAAAAAATTACGCGTTACAAAAAAAATACCCTCAATTCGACCAAGAGAAAAAACAAAATCTTCATCAGATCCCAAACGCAACACCAACAGCAATATAGCTAAACTGCCTAAAGTCAACTATTTCAATCAGTTTTCCTCCTCTTCTTCTTCTTACTCCACTGCTCCTCTGAATCATCCACCACCTTTTTCTCTTCAACCTCAATCTTCCTCTTCTTGCTCTCCTTCTTTACCTCTTCAATTCTCATTTTACTTCCATCATATTTGTCCTCAGCGCCAACCCCATTGTTATCAAACTTATCGCCGTCAATTTTAATCTTCTTCTTCTTTTTATTACTCTGCTGCTCCGCCGTCTCCGAATCATCTAAACCGATCTCTTTAATTTCTTCTTTAATCTCTTTAATCATTTTCTTCTTCCTGAACTTCCCTTTTGCCTCTTCGATCCCATCATTTTCAACATTTTCAACATAATCCCCATCTTTTTTCTTCTTCTTTCCGTCCCTCTTTCTCTGGTTCTCCGTCCCCACTACGCCATCATCTCCTTCACCCGTCTCTTGACCCCGATCATCTTCCGCCTCGATTTTCAAATTACTCCCAGTACCTCCATTATCCCTGAATTCACCAAACTCGCCCTTCTGCTTATTCTTCCCCCGTTTCTCTCTCTTTCCCTTCTCTCCCACGTTGTCTCCAACCCCATGACTCGTTTCCGGACCGGAAACAACACTCTGGGTCGGTTTATCATCCTTGCCAACGGGACTTCCGCTAATATTACTATCCAGTCGATGTCTTTTTTGCTTTTGACTGGGTGCCTTACTCACCTCGGCACTCCGAGTCGGGTTCACTGGTACTGCCTCCACCTCGCTAACGACCTCCTGTTTGGGCCTCTCGTGCTTCCGCTCGGAACGTCGAGTTCCGACCTCCTTCTCGTGATGTCTCAGCTCCTTAAACGAGGCCAGGGCGCGTCGGAGGTAGGCGCAGATTGCCGGAGACGCGCCGTTGTCGGCGGATGCGAAGGTGGAGAGAATCGAGGTTGCCTTCTTAAGAGAGATTGGCTTCGATGAGAGTACCTTACCGGAGACTGTCTTCATTTTTCAGAGAATGGGCTCCGGTTACCCTCCAGAGATTGAAAGGAGAAAAAAAAAAACTGGTGGCTTTCTAGGGTTTGAGATTTTTGGGGAAACCCTTTGCTGGTTTTACCTAGCTTGGTATAAATGGTCCGGTTAGACCATTAGCCAAATGTCATGCACTAAAAATTTTGACTTTAATAGTCAAAACATGAAGCTCTACGTATGAGCAACACAAAGTGGCCGGTTATACATCCATCTATACTCTCCACACATCATAGTTTCAATTTTTTTATTTTTTTTTAACTCAATGCACTAAGTGTGTTGAGGTTGATATAAATAGCAGGCTGATGTAAATAATTTTTCCAACACAAAATCTAAATATTCAAAAAAAAAAAAAAAACACCAAATCCAAACATTTCTCCATCTTTAGATTAGATACTGTCTATACTTAAAATAGATATTTTATTCCACAAAAATGATAATACAACTGCCTAATGCAACTGGTGCGCAACCGGCGTGTCCACGTCACCCATTTTATTTTTTTCCTTCATCTCCCTCTCCATTTCGTTCCCCCTCTCTCCTATTCAAAATTTCATTTCTCCCTCAATCCATCTCCATCTCCGTCGGACCACTCCCTCTCCCTTGAAGACGCCTAGTGCCCCATGCGCATCTGTCTCCCTCAGGAAACCAAACATGTATGACCCCCCTTTTTGAGCAAAGAAACCACCAAGGTCGCAAACCTTCAAGCTTTAGTGAAGCATCTCCACCTCGTAGCTGCCGTCACCACACGTGAATCCCTTCAAGCAAGGCAATTCCAACCATCTCACAAGGCACTGCTTCATGTCGGAGACTCCATGAAAATAGCCCAGCAAACCTCCCCATTGCCATTACTCCTCTGTTTTAAAGCACCAAAATAGAGCAATTTTGTGCTTTCAGCCTAGTTACCTCCCACGCATGACCACCCATTTAAAACGGACGCCAACTGCACCCAAGCCACCGTAAGCCTCTGTTTCCCACACCAAAACACAGATCTTCTCCTTTCTCTTCTAGCTAAATTTCCTCAGATCTTCTCCTTCGACGACCCTTACTCTTTCTGAAGCCCAGCGACCTCCTTCATCTCTGTATAATCCAAACCCTCAACCATTCATGGGTGAAATAGGCTAGTGCTAGAATTGCACACACCAAATCAAACCGACCGACCCTCCCCCAAGTTTAGTTCTTATTGTTTCTTTGGTCCGAGAAAGTGAGGGGTTCCCTCTCTCTCCTCTCTCTTGTTGTCTATACAAGTAAACTTTCTTTCTCAACCACACACAAACACTACCTTAACAACTTGTGATGAAAAGAAGCATAAGTGTTCCTCTTTCTCTTATTCCTGCAAAAACCCAACAACAGAGTTGTAAAATAAAATGAAAATAAAGAAAATTCATTGTTAGAAAGAGTATTCTCGTGTGGTTTGATTAAAAAGGAGTATAGAAGTAGATGCTAAGAGTTGCCTTTGTTAAAAGCAAAGAGAGACGTAAAGAAAAATACCTTGTGTTGAATTTATGTATAAAAAAAACTACGAGAGCTGCATACCAAAAGCTTGCAGAAACAAATGCAGCAAGAAATAGAAAGAGGCATAATTCTTCCGGAGTCTTCATTTTTTCTTTTTCTTTTCCAAAGTGAAATTAAAAACCGGCTCTGAAGCATGAGAATACCAATTACCCATGAAAGAAGGTCATCTTTTGGTTTTCCTTTGTTATTAGTCTCTTCTGGGTTTGGGATCTCGTCTTTTTCATTTAGATGGTCTTCTTCCCCTTTTTCAGAAAGAGAAACGATAGACCCACAACAAATTCTACAACATCCTACGTGGCATTACTTTTTCACTTTTTTTTTTCTTACACAAGGCCTTGGCGGGACTAAAGTCAGTGTTAGCGGGATGTTTAACAAAAAAAAAAAAAACCCAGAAATTTTTCTGAGAGTAACGCCGCACCTCGCATCATCTACCCAAATTTCAAACTCAAAATCCGACCACCACCATCCACTCCAGTAGCGAAGGTAAGTCTCTCTGTAAATCCGGCCACCACCGTCTGCATCGGTACTGCCGTAGGTAAGTCTATTTACTGACATTGTTCTCTTTTTCTTCCACAAAATCCTTGTTCCGGCCACCACTGTCCGCATCGGCATCATAGAGAGTTCTCTCTTTGAATAAGGCCTTCGTTGAGCTCCAATCCCACTCATCCATCTCTCTCTCATGGTTCGACTTGGAGTCGCTGGGTCCACGAGAATAAACTCTGTCCCATGCCACCAAGAACCCAACCAAACTCCACAACATATCCATCTTCTATACAAAAGTAAAAAAATAATTGCTTTATACGCACAAGGGTCCAAAAAAATTTCTTGCCATTTTCTGGGAAAGAATCATATTTACACTCACAATCACATACTCCTAACCCAACAAAATCATGGATTTACCCTATCGAACTAGATTCAAGCAGTGCTTGTCTCTAACGCATACCCTCTCTAGTGTTTTTTCCCTTTGATTTTAGAGAATTTATTTAGCATAATTTTTATTTTATAAGGACAATGGAGATGTTTAGTGTGAGCTCTATTGAGCACACCATGTGGTCATACTCTGTCATGGAAGCTTTGGCAATGAAAAATGTTTTTGTTGTTGGGAAGTCTTTCGTGCGGCCTTTCGGTATAGATTCATGTGTTAGCTTTTTTTCTTTTTCACCATGACTTGTTTCCACAAATTGTTTTTCTTTCCCTGATATATTGCTCTGTTTTTTCTTTAAAGTCAAAATATTTGTTGCTTTTGGCATCCAATGCATGAAACCTATTTAGTGGCCCAACAAATAGCTGTAAGGAGACTTTTTCTTTGAAGACAAGCAATAAAAAATATCATACTAGTTAGTTTAAAACAGTGGTGGCACATTGCTATCCCATTAAAAACTCAGAAGCTCCAATGTATTCAACAGTATCAAGCAAACATAAATACATATTGGTAATTTATTCGGGTCTAGTTGGTGGTGTAAAAATAGTTCTAAGATTTTATTAAGATTGTGCTTTTTCAAGTTTCATAAGCTATTGGCTTATCATGCTCTGTTATGAGAGAAGTTGTCAACATTCTTAAAATTCTCTCCTTTATTAACATTTTCTTCTATATTATGTGGATTGTAATCCAGTCATTCAGATTCTATAGAATGTAGAAATATGCTCTTATCTTTACAAACCAGTGCACGCACTTGCTTTCCAAGGATAACGAGCATGAATAACGGATGATTAGAGTTGGTGGCATTGACCATAAACAACAAATGCCAAATCCTATTCATACAACTTAGGTAATTTCTGAAGCAACTTTGATCATACAATCTGTCTAAGCATCACTATGCATCAAAACTATAATCTAAGTAATTTCTAAAACATATACACTAGATCAAGCAGCCCTCGTACACCATCCAACTTTATTGCCTAAAATCATAGTTATCTCATATCAGTTAACAGTATATACAAAACCTATGATTATGTTTCAGCTATGTAGCTTAGCAGTAGATATGTTGACGACCCAGGCAAGCTCATGGCTTTTAAAGTTCTTTTTTTTTTTTCCCTTTCATATTTTCGTATGATTTTGTGGGTACAAGAAGTTGTTCTAGTTTTCTTTCCGGGGTGAGTATGTAATATGCCTCAATCTTTAGTTTTGATTAACTTGTTCTGGCTATAATGGGACTACTTGAATTATTTATAATATGAAACCTAAACTTACTTAAGAGGGTGCTGGAGAATGGAGGTTTTGCGAATCTTTACATTCGTTTTTGGGTTATTTCCTAAACATTGGATGTATTTAATGTGTTAGCTATATACTTTTCTTCTTTTCTATAATTCTATAATACAATTCTGTATTTATATAATTCTAACCATATTGAACCATTCTAATTTCATAATGTGTGGTGATGGTTACAAAATTTCTGTTATTGCTAAATATGCCACAATGATTTTTATTTTTAGTTGGGTTAAGCATGGACAACCTTAGTTCCCCTACGCTAAATCCACAAATTGTGGCCCATGAAAATCATCGATCACCACCACAAGCCAACGGTGACCTCCACGCCCAACTCTCTTCCCCTTCCTATGTATCACTATGCAGCTCCACTCCCGACGTCGTACGCCACAAGTTGCTCTCCCGACATCGCCAAATGAAACAAATGTTGCACTACACCTCATCATCCACTACATGTCGGTAAATTTTATTTTTGCATGTATATATATATATTTCAAAACCACTTTTGGGAAGTATTTATTTATTGATTGTCGTGAACCTTTGACAGTTAATTATTGCATAACCTAATTAAAAAACAACTCAGCCATTTCTTTTAATATCACATATAGTTAGATGTGAAGTATTTTTTTAATATAAAGATTATTATTTTATTAATGTAGTAAATGGAGTCCGGTGTCTCACATGCGGATAATGAGGGTGATGCTATGGAAAGTGATAGTAGAAATAATGGGTATGAAATCGTGGAAGAACCGAAAGTTGGAATGTGTTTTGATTCAGAAGAAGAAGTGAGATCATACTATATGAAATATGCAAAACAGGTAGGGTTTGGGATGGTGAAGAGAAGTTCTAGGACTGGGAATGATGGAAAATTAAAATACTTCACTCTTGTATGTGTGCGGGAAGGGATATCAAGAAGCACATCTTCAAATATTATTAAACCTAGGCCAATGGAGAAATTTGGGTGCAAGGCTAGGATTAATGCGGCTCTATGTGCTGATGGAAGGTTTACTTTGTCATGCGTTGTGCTTGAACACACTCATTCTTTAAGTCCTAGTAAAGCAAGGTTTTTTCGATGCCACAAGAAGTTAGATTCTCACACAAAGAGGAAACTTGAAGTAAATGATATGGCCGGAATACGCGTGTGCAAAAACTTTAAATCTCTTGTTGTTGATGCAGGGGGTTATGAGAATCTGTCTTTCGGAGAAAGAGATTGTCGTAATTACCTTCGTGAGGCAAGGCTACTTCGGCTTGGGGAGGGAGATGCGGAAGCACTCCATAACTATTTTCGTAAAATGCAAAAAAAGAATGAGGGGTTTTATTATGTGATGGATGTTGATAATGAAAACCGGTTAAGAAATGTATTTTGGGCGGATGCTAGAAGTAGGGTTGCTTATGAATATTTTGGAGACGTAATAACATTCGATACTACATATTTGACCAATGCATACAAGATGCCATTTGCTCCTTTTGTGGGAGTAAATCATCACGGTCAGTCTATTTTACTCGGATGTGGGCTGATATCAAGCGAGGATACAGAGACTTTTGAATGGCTATTTGAAGCATGGTTAGATTGTATGAGTGGCCGATCTCCAAATGCAATAATCACTGACCAAGATAAGGCAATGCAAAATGCAATTGCAAGGGTCTTTCCGACATCCAAACATAGATTCTGTTTGTGGCATATTATGAAAAAATTGCCGGAAAAACTTGGGGCATGCTTTGAGTATGAAGCTATTAAGAGTTGTTTACAAAAGTGTGTATATGACTCTTTTAACTTGTGATGAATTCGAGGAGCAGTGGCAAGCACTACTCACGGCTTATGACCTCCATGATAATGCATGGTTGACTTGGCTATATTCTGAGAGGCATCTTTGGGTAGCAACCTATGTTAAAACCACTTTTTGGGCCGGTATGTCTACAACGCAGCGAAGTGAAAGTATGAATGCCTTTTTTGATGGATATGTAAATTCTAAAACAACTTTAAAACAATTTGTTGAGCAATATGATAATGCCTTGAGACGAAAGGTTGAGAATGAGACGGTTGTTGATTTTAGCTCCTTCAACACTCAGTTTCCATGTATTAGTCATTATTCCATTGAGAGGCAACTGCAAGAAGTGTACACCAACACAAAATTCAAAGAAGTTCAGGACGAGTTTCGAGGATTTTTATACTGTTGTGCTGATTTGATTAGCTTAGAAGATGGATTATATACCTATCAGGTGGTCGACGAGGTGAAGATCAGAGATGGATTCATAAAACATGCGAATTTTTGGGTTACATTTAATGAGGATGAGTTTGAATTAAAATGTACTTGTCTATTGTTTGAATTCAAAGGGATAGTATGTAGACATGCTTTGCGTGTCTTGACTTACTTAAACAAGGACAAATTGCCCTCAAAATATATCCTTGATCGTTGGAGGAAAGATTTGCGACGAAGATATACACTTGTGAAGAGCAATTACCATGAGCATTGTGAAAATCCTGAGGCACAACGATATCATAAATTGGTTCACAAGTTTTATGAAATAGCATCAGCCGCATCTTGTAGCGAGAAGGGTTATAATAAGTTGATGTGTCATTTAGAACATATAAGTGGAGAATATATACAGATGACCACAATTTATGATGACAGGACAACTTCTAATTATCTTCCTAGTGCTTCCATAGGGGGCAATAGTGATAAGGTGCTAAACCCAATCAAGGTGAAAAGTAAAGGGAGACCACCATCAAAGAGAAAACAGTCTACATTGGAAAAATCAAGAAAAAGACTAAAAACCCGAAAGAGTAAACAAAATAAGGTTACTCACCTGCTTTGGTGTGTTGGTTAAATCATATGTATACTATTGTTTTTACATTTGTCTAAAATATTTTCATCATGGGTTATCAGAAATCTGCTCAATTATCTGAACATGGGACCCTAACTCATATCTCGCTCGATGATTTTAGTGCTCCATCGATTGCATTATCAAGGATGACGGTATTATTTATTTTTTTTACAATATATTTTAGTGTTTCTTTTTTAATATGTGCGTATATAATTGTTTTTACATTTGCTTCTAACATTTATTCATCATGGGTTATCAGACATCTATTCAATTATCTGAACATGAGACCCAAACTGAGTTTAGTACTCCATTGACTGCACAATCAACAATAATGGTATGATTTATTTTTTTCCACATATATTTTAGTGTTTCTATTTTAACATGTTCTTTTTGTTTTGTGTTTTTATAGATACAACCTCACACAGCTCTGCTGGTGAATGAGGGCACTCATTTTCCTATCAGCCAAGATGTAGATATAGACACTCGTGAGCATTTTTAAATATATATATATATATATATTTTTTATTTTTTAGCCAAATAAAAATGAAGTTAACATGATGTTGATATCTAATTACATTTAATGCAGATTTGGGACTTTAATGATATTGTTATCCTCACTATGATTGAAGTAGAAGACTTTGTATTTTGTGGTCATTTTGAGACTTTGTTGTGGTTTAACAATGTGGGACTTGGAGTATATTAACTGAATTGTACATGGCTGTAATGGAGGGGAGGAGCTTGTATTTTGTGCAAGTTGTAAATATTGTGGAGTTGGTGTACCATGTTGGGAAAATATGTATTTTGTACAAGTTGTATTTTGTATTTTGTACATGTATTTTTTGGTTTCACTTGTAATGTTATTGAACGGTTGTAACCAGGTTGTAACCATGTTTAATGATTTTGGTGTTAATGATTTGTCAAGTTCTTTTTGACATGTTTTTGGCTCTACTGGTTTTTACAGCTCATTATTAAAAGTATTGAATGGTTGTCAGTAATTTTAATGGTTTTAAGCATCTTTCTAGTGTGTAAATAGAGTACTAGTGAGAAATGGATGTTGTGGTAGCCAAACACAACTCCTAACATGTGAAGATGGACAGTTGTTTCTTGTGGGGATAGATGTTTGTTACGTGGTTGATCATGGTTTACACACTAAGATGAATTTTCAAAAAGTTGGATGCAGCTGTATAGAGACCCGAAAAAAAAAAAAACCATTTTAACACAATTATGTCTCAGTTTAACACCTGGTTCAATTTCATTAGCATAATTCAGAAGTTAAAATCAAAATACTTTATAAGCAGATGTTGTTGGGACTTTATTCAACACAATTCAAGTAACTTACAATCAAAATACTTCTTACACTCACAACAACACATGTCGGTAATTGTGAACACAGCTCAAAATATAACCTACCCAATTTACAGCACACAATTCAAGATACGGGAAAAAAATCCATGACACACAAAGTGCTACTCTATATCCATTGCTTTTGGTCCTCTCTCTTTTAATTCTACTTCACATCGGATTGGTTCCATTTATATTGCCTACTTTTGCTTTTTTGCTTGCTGCTGTTGCTGCTGCTGAGGCTTCATGGAATGAGCTTCTGCAGGTCATTTTCTATTTGCAATCAGCTTCTCTAGCACCTCAATTCACTTTGCGAGTTGAATTTTACTTGGAAAAAGAATAAAAAAACAGTTTAGAACTAAAATGTAGGGCACAATACACTTTAGAAACCTCTAGATATCAAGTTTTATTCGTAAAATTGAAACAAACTTCATTTTATAAATTAAACTAAAAAAAGATGAGGAAGAAAGAAAATAAATTACTATGAAAATAACAATCAAGAATCTCAACAAAAATCACTTAAAGAGAATAACAAACAAGCTCAACAGATAAAACAAAATGCAGTAGAAGATTCAGCTAACTTAAAATCATGATAAATCTATAGCGACTCATTCAAGATCAACATAGATTCATCACTCTACAAGTGAAAGATGGCCCAATGAGACTTATATCTACGACCTACTTTTTCCTTGCCCAAAGTTAAATCTAGAGCTACATCATAGCTGAAATTAAATAACTGCCACACTTATAGTCACAATATGTGAAGCAACGTTAAAAGAAATATCATGGCTTAATCAGAGTGTTAGAACTTAGAAAGTTAACTAAAATACAAGTTCCATACATTCAGAATTTTTTTTTTATAAGTTGTTCCATATATTCAGAATTAGAATCAACTTCAATTATGTCACAGTTTAACAAAGGCTACAAAGCACAATCCATTTAAGAGATACTAGCAGCATTCATTCACTATATTGATCATAATAACTAATTGCATTCGATGTTTTTTGTATAGGGATTGTATTAAATATACGAGGGAATATTATATACTCATTATGCAGTGAGTCTTGAATAAAATTACTCAATAGAAGTATAAAAGATAAGGTTAACCCAAAGCTTTACTGAACTGACCTGCATACACCACCTATTTCCATATACTTTCAAATCCCACAAACCAGTTTTGCATAAAACTATAAACAAACAGATTGACAATCTTATTCTCTATCATTTTGCACTAATTTTTCGAGCTACCAAGCAAAAGGTAACCCCCAAATCAGAAAAAATCACAAACTCAACGATACTAGATCAAATTACTATCGACCCAATCCCTAAATCCAATCCTATCTAATCAAAACAACCAAAACCCATAAACCTCAAGGTCAGAAAAATTGTACAAATGATAATAAAAAATCCAGAAATTATAGAACACCCAGCACCAATAAACCAGATCAAATATAAAAACCAAATCTACTGCTAAGCTACATAGCTGAAACATAATCATAGGTTTTGTATATACTGTTAACTGATATGAGATAACTATGATTTTAGGCAATAAAGTTGGATGGTGTACTAGGGCTGCTTGATCTAGTGTATATGTTTTAGAAATTACTTAGATTATAGTTTTGATGCATAGTGATGCTTAGACAGATTGTATGATCAAAGTTGCTTCAGAAATTACCTAAGTTGTATGAATAGGATTTGGCATTTGTTGTTTATGGTCAATGCCACCAACTCTAATCATCCGTTATTCATGCTCGTTATCCTTGGAAAGCAAGTGCGTGCACTGGTTTGTAAAGATAAGAGCATATTTCTACATTCTATAGAATCTGAATGACTGGATTACAATCCACATAATATAGAAGAAAATGTTAATAAAGGAGAGAATTTTAAGAATGTTGACAGCTTCTCTCATAACAGAGCATGATAAGCCAATAGCTTATGAAACTTGAAAAAGCACAATCTTAATAAAATCTTAGAACTATTTTTACACCACCAACTAGACCCGAATAAATTACCAATATGTATTTATCTTTGCTTGATACTGTTGAATACATTGGAGCTTCTGAGTTTTTAATGGGATAGCAATGTGCCACCACTGTTTTAAACTAACTAGTATGATATTTTTTATTGCTTGTCTTCAAAGAAAAAGTCTCCTTACAGCTATTTGTTGGGCCACTAAATAGGTTTCATGCATTGGATGCCAAAAGCAGACAAATATTTTGACTTTAAAGAAAAAACAGAGCAATATATCAGGGAAAGAAAAACAATTTGTGGAAACAAGTCATGGTGAAAAAGAAAAAAAGCTAACACATGAAGCTATACCGAAAGGCCGCACGAAAGACTTCCCAACAACAAAAACATTTTTCATTGCCAAAGCTTCCATGACAGAGTATGACCACATGGTGTGCTCAATAGAGCTCACACTAAACATCTCCATTGTCCTTATAAAATAAAAATTATGCTAAATAAATTCTCTAAAATCAAAGGGAAAAAACACTAGAGAGGGTATGCGTTAGAGACAAGCACTGCTTGAATCTAGTTCGATAGGGTAAATCCATGATTTTGTTGGGTTAGGAGTATGTGATTGTGAGTGTAAATATGATTCTTTCCCAGAAAATGGCAAGAAATTTTTTTGGACCCTTGTGCGTATAAAGCAATTATTTTTTTACTTTTGTATAGAAGATGGATATGTTGTGGAGTTTGGTTGGGTTCTTGGTGGCATGGGACAGAGTTTATTCTCGTGGACCCAGCGACTCCAAGTCGAACCATGAGAGAGAGATGGATGAGTGGGATTGGAGCTCAACGAAGGCCTTATTCAAAGAGAGAACTCTCTATGATGCCGATGCGGACAGTGGTGGCCGGAACAAGGATTTTGTGGAAGAAAAAGAGAACAATGTCAGTAAATAGACTTACCTACGGCAGTACCGATGCAGACGGTGGTGGCCGGATTTACAGAGAGACTTACCTTCGCTACTGGAGTGGATGGGGGTGGTCGGATTTTGAGTTTGAAATTTGGGTAGATGATGCGAGGTGCGGCGTTACTCTCAGAAAAATTTCTGGGTTTTTTTTTTTTGTTAAACATCCCGCTAACACTGACTTTAGTCCCGCCAAGGCCTTGTGTAAGGAAAAAAAAAAGTGAAAAAGTAATGTCACATAGGATGTTGTAGAATTTGTTGTAGAACTTGTTGTGGGTCTATCGTTTCTCTTTCAGAAATGTTTTTTTTCTTGTTCTTCATTTTATTTTTTGTTTTGTTTTAATTTTTGTCAGATGCTGCTGCCATGTCATACACAATTACACAGCGGTTCCGCTAGGTGGTTGTACTTGTACCTAGCAAAATTGTTTATTCCAAAACATTGCTATCTCCAATTGTTAATTAACATTGTCAATAATAATATTAATTAACTGATTTGTGCATGGTTATTAATATTGTTATCTCTAATTATTAATTAACATATGGTTTGTATAGTTGCAAAATATGAAAAAAAAAAATTTAAAAATATTATTATTAAAAAATAATATTATATTAATATTTTGACTAATATATAGATAATCTCATGTGGAGTTATATGTTGAATGGTCTTGACTTTAGGCAAAACAAGTAGTTTTAGGCTAATTTTGGCTTTGTCTTTGGCTAAACAAATGTCAATGCTCTTAATAGTGGGAATCAAATGTAGGCATTGTTTGGAATTTTTTGAGATAAATTTAGGGTTGGTTTAGGCATTTAAAATATTTATGAATAATAATGAAATTGTTTATGAATAATAGTAAAATTATTTCAGTTAAAATTTTTTATTGAATTTTGAAAATGAAAGAGAAAAAAAAGAATAAAAATATTATGAAGTTAAAATATTATTTTTATTTTAAAATTTTTAGAAAGTTGTATTATTTTTTATGTTTTATTTGTAAGCTTAAAAAAGTTGTAACGATTAAATGAAAAAGTTAAATATTTAAAATTGAAAAATATTTTGTATTTGACTGATATTTATAAATGAAAAATTGGATAATATCTGAAAATACTTGTGTACACAAATAAGGCTTTAGACTTACTTTTTAGAGTTTGATTTTAAACTTTCAAGATATATTTGGAATAAAACAAAAAATAATTATAAGCATATATCGAATTTCAAATTGATTTATCCATCCAATGTTTATTAATTTTATGGTAGATACGATATCATAGAAATTATTTGTCATTTCAAAACTAATTATACAATGACGGTTGATATTTATAAAAATAAAATAAATATTAAAAAACTCCTTTATGAAAAATGTATGGTCTATACAAAATTGTTTGGTAAGTGGTTCGAAAATGTTTGTGCAGCCATTAATGTTTGATTGGTTCTAATACCTACTAATTGTGTCAAGATATAAGGCCAAGTTTGATTCAAAGATGAGAAATGGTAGGATGACAAAAATGTTTTGTAAGAAGATTAGCAAGTTAAAGAGAGGTCGGGACATGCCGAATATCTATAAGGCCAAGAGGTTTGGTAGTCAATCTCGATGTGCTTGCTCTAGAGATGAAAAATAACATTAACTGTCATGTAAAGAACACTCAAATTATAACAAAGTATGAGCAAAGAAGATGGTAGATGAACACCCAAATCACGAACTAAGAACGAGATCCAAGTAAACTCAACAGTAGTTTGAGCTATATCTTGTACTCAACTTCAGAGCTTGACCAAGAAATTGTATATTGCTTTTTGGAGAATAAGGATATGCAGTTGCTACCGAGAAAAACATTATATCCTGTTGTGGAACATTTGGTTAAAGAACATCCTATCCAATCTGCGTTCGACCATTTTATAATGCGATTTCGTGGGTGAATTCATAAATTGAGAAACAAAATTAATACAGTAGGGGAGGTCAAGTTGAGTAAGGGTAAGATATTAAATGGCACCAACTATGCTGCGATAGCGGGTTAGGTCAAGAAAATGAGTTTCAGAGGTAAGGCCTTTAGTCTTGGGCATCATGGGAGTACCCATGGGCTTACTATTGGTCATTTGAGCATGTTATAAGATATCAAGTGCATATTTAGTTTGGGACAAAGTAAGCCCATTAGGGATTGGAGTGATTTGAATACCAAGGAAATAGTGGAGGGGCCAAGGTCTTTCATAACAAATTGACTGCGAAAAGTAGAAATAAACTCATGAAGATAAGCGAAAGACGAACCAATTAATAAAATATTATCAACATACAATAATAGAATAAGCAAGCCATGAGAGGAATGACAAATATATAGAGATGAATCAGTAGTGCTACAAATAAATCCACAAGTAAGAAACTGTTAAACTTGTCAAACCAAGTGCGCAATGGTTGTTTTAGGCCATAAAAAGATTTAACTTAAAAACATCATATGAGTGAGTATGATGGATAAAACATGGAAGTTGTTCCACAAAGGCAAAAAGGTCGCCATGTAGAAAGGCATTATTGACGTCTAACTGACGAATATTTCAGCAGTTGATTAGAGCAAGGGTAATGACAATTTGAATCGTGCTCAGTTTGATAACCGAAGAAAATGTCTCGTGATAGTTGATGCCATCTACCTGATGAAAGACTTTAACAACTAAACAAGCTTTCAAGATGATCAAGAATGCCATTAGACAAGCCAAGATAAGTCGTGCATGTCATAAGCATATGTATGGATGATTAAGATTTTAATTCTCTCAATCATGATTTTTTTTTTTTTATGAAAAACACTATGCTTATTATATTTACATTATGATAAGTTTCTTATTGAGTTTTCGACCCATTTTAATTTTATATTATCATTATCATCATCATCATCATCATTATTATTATTATATTTGATGGAAATACTAGTTTATTGTTATTATAATAGTTTGCCACAGACTATGGCACCTGGCACTAGGACCTATCCAAACTTGAAAAATATCTTATGTTTTATAGGTAATATGGATCTATTGCCTAGCAAGATTATGGACATCAAAGATTTTAGGAAATTTTATGTAGCGTGGATATCTAGGATCTTATAGGAATTACGTGTGCTGTGAGTTACGTGTCAATATGCCAATATGATTATGAGAAGAATGCGTGAAGTCAATGTATTTTAAGGTGCGAAGATTTAGGGTTCACATGGAGAAGATGATTGATCTAGGTATGTATTTGTATTAGATATGTACATTATAGGTTTAATGATCAGGCAAGCACAACAGAGTGCTTACATATGCACATTTTGGAGTTTGATTGATGAAAAATTCTACTCATTATCCTTACACAACACACCTACTTTTGATTTCTTATCTTTTTATTTTTTTTCCTTAACAAATATGTAGTGTAGGGATGATAAATAGAAAAACTCAATTAGTTTTGTAGAAATAAAATTTTAAAAAAATTAAACAAGTTTGGTGTATGGTGTAAGCGACTGGGTAGCAAAGCCCTTGATTGATACTGGTATACGTATAATAGAGGTTCGTCTAATGGACTAGATATGGACTTTGGACAAGCACATTTAAAATAGCATAGTGGGGACATAGTAGTCTAGAACACAAGTCCAAAATTGTGATAATATCTCAATTTTAAGGATTTTCGAAACAAGAAGTATATTATAATTGTATTATAGACTATAGTGATATATCATAACATATAATATAGTGATATATTGTAGTATGTTATAATATATAGTGATATAATATTAGTATAACTATTAATACAATAGACTATAGTAATATAAGATTTTAAAATTTAATATTATATTAATTAGTAATTTATCACATAATACAAAACTATTTTATATATAATTATACATTAGACCTGATACCAACCAAATTACGTCTCTTTGAAATTATAATACTCTTATTTTCTTAATTTAATGCTTCTTTTGTTTCAAGCCACAAACTAGCTAGTTGCCATCATCCCAAAATCAGAACACGTTTTTTCATATACAATGTACACACAGACCATGGTACCCATCCCAAATTCCCAACAATTCATAATCTACTTTATTTTATTTTTGTATGACAGCTATACATCTTTATTATTACTTGTCACTTGATCAGTGGCTTGGCACATCATGCAGAAGTAAAATATTTTAGTGATCTTGACACTCAAAAGCCTCCAAACATATATAGTCAAAATTTATCTTTCTCCATCTTCGTGCCTCTGGTTCTTCAACTTCGGGCGAGCTCCATGGATGAGTTCAAGGCAATCTTCAACAAGTTCAACAAGAACAACGACGGGACAGGTTGCATGCAAGATTTCGGTCCAAAACATCTATTATGACTGAAATATCGAAATCCGGTTGAAATAAATCGGTATTAAATTTTATCCAAAACAAAAACTAAGCCATACCGGTTACTGTTTCGATACGACAAATACTAACCATTACGCTCGGTACAAAAAGGAAATGAAAACATTGCTTTTAATAGCCAAAAAGCTTTTTTAAACAAAAAATAGTATGTTTGGTAAAATTACACAAAAAATATTTGAAGTATCTAAAAAAAGTTGAAATCCACTTAAAAAAAATATATTGAAACTTTTGTGGAAAAGATTCTACATATAATGCTACAAAACTTGTAACTAACATAGAAAGTGTGTTAGGTGTATAAATGATGATTGCCAAAATCATGCAAAAGCCAAAACCAAGATTTAAGCTTACAATAATGCTATACAGGATATTCTAAAGTTAGTGTATATTGGTGTAACTACTGTATATTCATAGCCATGATTCTTGTGTATTTCCTTAATTAGTTTTGTAATACGTTTGCATATAACTTGCATCAACTACTGAATGAAAGTGTGGGAAAATTTCTATTCAACCTTACAGTAAAATTCTCTATATGGAAATCTCACTGAAACAGTTTATATGGTGCAACCACCTAGTTTCAAAGACATGTCCAAAACCCATCATGTGTGTCAGTTAAGGAAAGTAATTTACAGGTTAAAAGAAGCTCCTCGAGCTTGCTATACAGCTTTGAAAATGCACTTTTGGCACTCAACTTTTAGAACTCCAAAGCTGAATCCTCCCTGTTTATTTATAAACGTGGTTCCATCAATTGCTATTTTTTTTTTGTCTATGTTAACGATCTTGTGATTACAGGTAGTGACTCTAACTTTATGGACTCTATCATTAAGAAATTAGGTGACAATTTTTCAATCAAAGACATGGGGACTCTTCACTTCTTTTTAGGAGTGGAAGTTATTCCAACTCATACTGAAAATTTTTTATCACAACAAAAATATTGTGTGAACTGTTTGTCCAATACTAATATGCTTGTTGCAAGGATGTTTCCATGCCTCTATCCACAACTACTTCTCTTCAATTGGTTGATGGCACTGCATCTGTCGATAGCACGAAATTTCAATGTATCATTGGAAGCCTCCAATAACTCTCATTGACACGTCCTGACATCTCGTTTGGTGTCAACAAGTTATCACAATTTATGCACAAGCCCACAACCAATCATTGGACAGCAACAAAGAGACTATTTCGTTACTTGAAGCAAACAATATTTCTTGGTATTCAGCTTACAAAAAGTTTAAATTCTAGTTTAACAATTTACTCTGATGTAGATTGGGCAGGAAATATTGATGATCGTTCATCCACCTCTGCTTATATCAGCTTCTTCGGATCCAATCCTATTTCTTGGAGCTCCAAGAAACAACGAGTTGTTGCTTGCTCCTCCATAGAAACTAAATACCATGCACTTGCAAATGCGGCATCTGAAACAATATAGCTTCTTACTCTTCTTAATGAGCTTGGATATCCACTCAAGACATCACCATTGCTGCTGTGTGATAATCTTGGAGCTACTCATCTAAGTTTTAATCCAATGCAATATTTTAGGATGAAACACATTCAAACTGATCTGCACTTTGTGGGTGATCTAGTTCAACGTGGCACACTTCATGTTCGTCATGTACACACTCAAGATCAACTTGCTAATTTGCTAACTAAACATTTTGTCAAGGCAACAAACTGAATTTCTGCATACCAAGATTGGACTTGCCGATAGAAGCCTAATCTTACGGGGGCTTATAAAGGATGATTGCCAAAATAAGCAAAAGTCAAAATCAAGATTTAAGCCTTCAATTTTGCTATACAAAATATTCTGAAGTTATTTTATATTAGTGTAACTGCTGTATATTCATAGCCATGATTCTTGTGTATTTCCGTAATTGGTTTTGTAATAATTGCATCAACTGCTGAATGAAAGTGTGAGAAAATTTCTATTCAACCTTGCAGTGAAATTCTCTATATGAGAATCTCATTAAGACGGTTTATATGATGCAACCACCTAGTTTCAAAGACATGTCCAAGCCCCATCATGTGTGTCGGTTGAGAAAAGTAATTTACAAGCTAAAATAAGCTCCTTAAGCATGATATACAGCTTTAAATTTAGCACTAGGCTTTTAGAACTCCAAAGCTAAATCCTCCCTGCTTATTTATAAACGTGGTTCCATCAATTTCTATTTTTTTTTTTGTCTATGTTGACGATCTTATGATTACAAGTAATGACTTTAAGTTTGTGGACTCTATCATTAAGAAATTGGGTGATAGTTTTTCAATCAAAGACATGGGGACTCTTCACTTCTTTTTAGGAGTGGAAGTCATTCCAACTCATGCTGGGAATTTTTTATCACAACACAAATATGTGGGTGAACTGTTTGCCCAATACTAATATGCTTGGTGCAAGGATGTTTCCACGCCTCTATCCACAACTACTTCTCTTCAACTGGTTGATGGCAATGCATCTGTTGATAGCATGAAATTTCGATGTATCATTGGAAGCCTTCAATATCTCTCATTGACACGTCTTGACATCTCGTTTGGTGTCAACAAGTTATTACAATTCATGCACAAACCTACAACCAATCATTGGACATTAACAAAGAGGCTCATTCATTATTTGAAGCAAACAATATTTCTTGATATTCAGCTTACAAAAAGTTCAAATTCTGGTTTAACAATTTACTCTTATGTAGATTGGGCAGGAAATATTATGATCGTTAATCCACCTCGACTTATATTAGCTTATTTTGATCCAATCCTATTTTTTTAGAGCTCCAAGAAACAACGAGTTGTTGCTTGCTCCTCCATAAAAGCTAAATATCGTGTACTTGCAAATACAACATTTGAAACGATGTGACTTGCCCTTCTTAATGAGCTCGGATATCCACTCAAGACACCACCATTGCTGCTGTGTGATAATTTTAGAGCTACTCATCTAAGTTTTAATCGAGTGGAACACTCCAGGATGAAACACATTCAAATTGATCTGCACTTTGTGTGTGATCTGGTTCAACGTGGCACACTTCATGTTCGTCATGTACACACTCAAGATCAACTTGCTAATTTGTTAACTAAACCTTTGTCAAGACAACAAACTGAATTTCTGTGTATCAAAATTGGACTTGCTGATGGAAGTAATCTTTCGGGGGTGTATGAAGGATGATTGCCAAAATCAAACAAAAGTCAAAATCAAGATTTAAGCCTTCAATTTTGCTATACAAAATATTCTGAAGTTATTGTATATTCTTAGCCATGATTCTTGTGTATTTCCTTAATTAGTTTTTAATACGTTTGTATAGAACTTGCATCAACTATTGAATGAAAATGTGAGAAAATTTCTATTCAACATTGCAGTGAAATTTTCTATAAGGTGCATATTTACCAAATATTAAACAATTTTTGAATGTTTTAATAAAGTTCTACTATTAAAACCACTACTATAAAAAACTTTATTTTCTACCACAATCTCAAATAGGCACGACTTCACATTATTTAAAAGGTCCTGTTTATATAGTATGAAATGTTGTCGAACCTAGTTAGCCACATGTTATCGAACACACATGTTAATTACTATAAATTTTTAATGAGCACATTTTTCATAAACCATCTCATTATTTAATAATCAAGCAACTTTTGATAGAAAATATAAAATAAAATAGAAATTGAAATAAGAAAACGAAGGAGAGAGAATGAGAACATAAACTTTGAGCATTACATCTTTTGTATTCTCAATTGTAATAGAATATAAAGTATTGGTCCTTATTTATAAAAAAATTACATGGAGATGAAATAAGTTACATATCTTCGAAAATCAAATCTCTTGATTTGATACTTATGTAATTAAACCAAGATAATAATAAAATCAAATTATTGATTTGATATAATCTCTAACATCATTTTTTTTTTACAAACTCCAACATCTCCCTTAAATTCAAGGTAGAGAATTTTATAATTTAAGTGTTACCTTTATTTCGTTGGTTGATTGTTAATGAGATGATGAAAGTGGTATGGGTGGATTGGCAGTTAGAACATCAAATCTGGAGTTTTGGCCAACAATAAATTGATAATGGGTCAAAACAAATAAAAAACTAATGATAAACCAAAAGATTGACCTTACAATAGATTACAAATGGCCTTGGTCAACTATATGACCAAAATTAAAACGCAAAAAATGAGTTTTGGGCATCAAGCAATGTTAATAACATACCAAAATCCAATAAGAAAGGCTCACAACTAATAAAAACACTCAAAATGCATAGATTTAAGGTGAAACATGATTTAACCATGATGAAAATTTTGTGAGAGGTAAAGGTACCAGAGGAATTTTAAAAGAAGGAAAATGAAACTTTACAATTATTTTAAAACTATTTTACAACTCTAAGTAAAATGGAGGGTAGTTTTGTAATATTAAAAATTATTTTTAATGGAGTGACATGATTTCATTAGTTATTTAAAAATGAATTATAAATAATTGTAAAAGAGTTATAGATGCATCATCTTTTAAAGTCAATGTCTCTAGTACCATAATTGAAAATATAATATAATTGAAAAGAAGATAGGGGAGAGAGAATTTGAAAATTACATATTTATTATTTTCAATTATTATTAAATGTAAAATATATATTCATATTTATAAGAGAATCACGCAATGATAAATAAAGATAATCTAAATATTTTGGAGAATTAATCAAGATAATAATCAAATAAAAAAAATCCCAATGGTCTTACCGAGAGAGAAACCCTCCCGCGCATGATAAAATTATTAGTATCGCCTTACTGGCTAGAACCCCAGGCAGTAACCGCCATCCTTGTCGCCCTGCCTTCCCGCACGCCCACGCGGTATAATCGATTTTCAGAGTTCCCCTCTGAGGTTTTGAATCAAGCATGGCCGGGGCGCAAGCTGAAGACATAGCCTTCACCAAGCATCCCTATATCGAGGACGTGGGGCCTCGCAAAATGTCAGAATCTTAACCTGCCTCTATCAGTTTCATTCTTGGTCGAGCTAGTTTCATCTTCTAGTAGGCAAAGAAAAGCATAATAAGCTTTTGCTTGTTAGTTTTAATCTTTGATTATTGATGTCTGCAGAAAAAGCATGAAATTCAGCACGTTCTCCGAGTCCGAGATCAGCAAACTCGCGGAGGTTCAAGTATATAAGGGGCAATACTACGATGCAAAAAGAAATCCTATCGAAGGAGGCTTATTGGATCCCCGCATGGTACTCTCTACGCTCCTCCCTACTCACTTGCGTGTCTGTGTGTATATGAGAAATGGCCGATTCCTTGTAGCTTGCCGAATTAAGTTATTACCATATTGTCACAATATTTGGTATAGATTCAACTTTGACAGGTTTGAATATATCTTGATTTTGATTTTTTTTTTTTTTTTTGGGGGGGGGGGGGGGTTCGTGGATGATTAAGCATTGAATCCTCAATGGTTATGAAATTAAATAGAGAAGGCCAGACAAGATAACACTATTTGTGGACATGTTTTTAGTTCTTGTTACTAAAACTGCCCCATTTAGTCTCCTTCACCACAAAAAGGAGCCTAAGCGTGGATTTTTTGATTCTCTAAGCAGTCACAAATGTCAAACCAAAATCTAAGAAAATAGTAAAAAAAAAAAAAAACGAACTCAAAGATATTGGTTACGAACGAAAAACTTTTGAAGAACTCTTCGAAATGCTCAGCCACTTGTTATATATATATGTATATATATATTTTTTTTCTGATAAGTAATGGGAAGCTAAAAGAAACTCATGAAGATTCTCTCCACTCGATACTAGAACATTCGCCCAAAGATAGTTCGAAAGAAAAACTCTCTGAATTCTCCCAACAAATGTTCTCTATCATCAAAACACCAGCCATTCCTTTCCAGCCATAGGCACCACATCAAACATAAAGGAATCATCTTCCAAATAGCAACAATGCGATGACTACCCATAAACCCTTTCCAACAAGCCAATAGATCCACCACCCTCTTAGGCATCACCCAAGTAATACCCGACCTGCTGAAATTCTTGTCCAAAAATTGTTGGCCATCTCACATTGTAGAAACAAATGATCAACAGATTCACCATCTTTCTTACATAAGTAGCACCAATCTAAATAGATTATACCACGCTTTCTCAAATTATCCGCTGTCAAGATTTTCCCAAGAGACCAATTAGCAGAAAAAAAGCAACTTTACTAGGCACCTTGGATCTCCAAATGCACTTCCAAGAAAATTGGTTGACACAATGGCAAGTCAGAATTTTATAATAAGAGTTGACAGTAAAAATGGAATTTCCAGCATGTTTCCACAGCAAATTTTCCGCCCAATCACGAGCATCTCACGACCTACTAAATAAACTGAAACAGTGGGCAACTCCCAATCATGAGCATCTCTGATAAATCTCACATTCCATCGAGGGATATTATTAGAAAAAATTACAGAATCAGCCACAGTGGATTCTTGGTCCCTTGCAATCCTAAAGAGAGAAGGGAAAGCATTCTTAAGAGCCAAGCCTCACACCAAAGATCATGCCAAAACCGAAATCTCCTCCGCCCCACCTTAAACAAAACATTGTTGAGAAATTCCCCCCAACCATTCTGAATAGATTTCCACAAACCCACACCACATGCACTTCTTACTTCGTTAGAACACATCCCCCAAGCCCTCCCATATTGAACATCAATAATATTCCTTCATAATGCATCCCTCTCTAAATGATACCTCCACAAGCAACCGATGAACAAACTTTATCCCAACTTACCAAATGAAACTTTCTTTCTTCCCCAAGAGTGCCCCACAAAAAATCACGAAAGATTCTCTCAATTCTACTAGCCACCCCAACAGGCAAATGAAAAAGGGATAGAAAATATGTTGGAAGATTAGACAACGTACTTTTAATTAGTGCAATTCTTCACCCGTTAGACAAATAAATCCTTTTCCATCTAGTCAACTACCTCTTAATTTTCTCGATCACTCTATTCCAAATCGATGAAGATTTATAGGGAATTCCCAAGGGAAGGCCTAGATATCTCATAGGGAGGGATGAGATCTTGCAACCCAATAAGTGGGCCAGATCCATAGTGTTTGAAAAAGAAAGATATAACAATCAGTTTAAGATCTCACTATACCTTTATAGAATCAAACACTAGATTGTATGTAACGCCCCAATGGAAGGCCTAAACCACATGACCTATATTCCAAAAAGACTAGTTAATGATAAAATTGGAGCCCCATTAGAACCTTATAAAGAGCAAGAACTTCATTCCCAAGCAATGTGAGATCCCATACACCCCCTACCCTTATCCTCATATGGGGTATCACAATCTACCCCCCTTAAATTCCCGACGTCCTCGTCAGGCCTGTCCATTGGAGGTGGCACGGCTTAAGTCCCACATTTCTGGTTGGGATAGGCTCTGATACGGTTTGTAACGCCCCAATGGAAGGCTTAAACCACATGGCCTATACTCCAAAAAGATTAGTCAATGATACAATTGGAGCCCCATTAGAACCTTATAAAGAGCAAGAACTTCTCATTTCCAAGCAATGAGGGATCCCATACACCATCTATCCTTATCCGTATCATATGGGGTATCACATTGTAATATTTGCAAGGGACCCACTTGATCTCTGGCCACAACAGTTTCTGAACTTTGGAATTCTTCTATAGCTTCCCTCCACAAACGAACCTAGTCTGATCCACTTGAACTCCAGCAGTACCACTGATGAACTCACTAACACACTGTCGAATTCACTGGCCCTCCAAAAGTAAGAAAGAATAAAGATCAATAGGGTGATGTTTTGTGTATGGGGAGAAAACTAAGGCTTTAAGACTCAATGTCTGTGCATAATGTTTCCTCTCAAGGAAGGCAGTAAACATTTTCTTTCGTGGCCTTGCAAAACCCTACAAATAATGTATAATATTGATTATATGGGTTAGAGGTTTTGATCAACAGGGGCTCCGGAATCAGTTAGAACTGCATTTCTCGCAATTCCACTTGAGCCAGAGTTGAGTTTGCATTGAGCATGTTTTCAAACACGTTCTTGCTCCAGCCAAGCTTGTGCGAGGTTCTTGAAAAGAAGTTAGCCAGAGCCAACTTTCAATCTGGCCAAGTTTTGCACCATTTATAATCCTATATTGAACCAAACTTTATCCTAATTCAACTGTAATGAATTACAACTCAAATAAGTTTGTCATTAGAATACGATTATACATTATTTTTGCACTAACTCCATCAATGTACTCTGAGAAATTATATGGCAGAATAACTTGGCTATATTTATGGTTTATTTTCAATTTGTCTTGACTCTTGATGGTAGAACTGCTTATGATCTTTCCCATGTTTTTCCTTGTATCAAGAGGCTTACAAGGCTTCACTTTTTTATAATTTTTATTTTTTATTTTAGGGTCCAGCAAATAAGAATTGTATATGTGCAACATGCCATGGGAGTTTTGGGAATTGTCCTGGTCACTTCGGATACTTAAAACTTGCTGTCCCCGTTTACAATGTTGGATATATGAGTACCATTTTGGACATTTTGAAGTGCATTTGTAAGGTTAGAGAACTTTTTCCATCCTTTCCTGCTTATCTAATTTGTTGTAGTTTTGAATGTTGTATGCTTGGTTGAAAAAGGTTCTGTCGCCTGAAATGGTATTTGCATGCTGCAGTTTGTTGTGATTTTTTAATATAATATGTATGGTTGTGCAAAAATGCTCTAGTTCCCTTCTTTTTTTGTAGCTAGTTTGAAAGTCTTGGTTTAAGCAACATAAGTACTCGCTAAACATGCTGATAATTAGACCAGGTCAAGCTTGGTATCTTCTATATATTGTAATCTTTTGCTAGATCAAGCAATTCGACCTTACATTTCTTAGCATGGACTTGGTTCAGATATGAGGACTGCTTTTCTAGCTGAGTGCAGGTTGGTCTGGATTAACAATGTTGATCTGAAAAATATACCTCCACCTAGAAAATAGCAAAGTTAGCTCCTCATCATCACCACAGCTTTGACTTTTTGAGTTTTAGATGCTTTGTATATATTTAGCACACGTAAAACCACGTGGAATTGAGCTATTTGCTTGTATGGGATCTGTATTCAAGTGTAGGTCAAGACCTGGAGCCAAGGATACTGCATCTTGGCTCGTTAAAATGGTGAGATTACGTCCTTTACTTGCACAATGAACTTAAAAGGGCATTGCTGTTATGACTTCTGGTAATCATCTCTAGTTTGATTTGAATAGACATGATTAGGTCAACAGTCTTTGTTAAAACATTAAGGATTGCTGAAAACCTCTAAATTATGTATGTTGCACCCTTTTTTCCCTTCTTTGGGTATGCTTGGTAGGTCCTTTGCTGATTTCTCACGGGTGCTTTGGCTTTTAAAAAGTGAATGCTACCTTGTAGCTATTTGGTGACCAAATGGTGTTTAGTCTTTTTTTTTTTTTGTGAACAGGAGTGTTCATTTGCTCAAATTTGGCATGCTTTCATTCTCACCTTTAGTAATGTGGTTGTTACTAGCATTTCTTCTGGTTCCCACACAATCGGCTCTTTTTCTTGATATTTTCTTTTAGCAACTCCTATGTTCACAGCAAGATGTTGACTAGTTCTCCAATAGATTTCTTGCAACAGACTTACAGCTTCTCACAATTTGACCTTGGTGCCATGAGTAGGACTTCCGTTGTAACAACCTAGGAAAAACACTGGCCACATCTGCTCTATAGCCGAAAAAGACTAGTCAATTTGAACTTCTCTATAATCACTTATAAAGGCCAGTTTCACGTAATAAGAAGTCAATGTGGGATTAGTACCTATGATTGCCTTTATAACCTACCCACACCATGTGGGCTATTCATATTCCGAAATGTAGGACTCGGTTTTATAAACTCCCCCTCTTAAATTTCTTACCCATGACTTATCTTTTTTTTTGATAGGTAAACTCATTACTTATCTTTGTCTTCCCTTTGGGAGGATCCAAGCACTTAGAGGAGTTGTAACAAGATTTTTTTGTTGGGAGACATGGGGATGGGGCCTAAATTCCTTCTAAAGTTGTCCAAGGTGTGCTCATTGGTTACAAAAAGTGGCTTAGGGGTGAGAAATTTAATTCTTTCAACCAAGCTCTTTTGGGAATGTGACTATGGTGTTATTCTTATGAAAGATAGAGCCTTTGGTGGGTGATTGTGGACACAAAGTATGGGAGCTTGGAAGGAGGTTGGTGCAATAGCTGTAGTAAGACTGAATATAAAGGGCACACAGGTTGTTCTCATAAGGTTAATGGGTCTTTGAATGATATTGAAGCATGGGACATAGAATGATTATGTGGCGGATCATTGTTAACTCTCACATGATTCTATTCACTAGTGTGTTAAATTTGTCAAAGAGGCCAATCAATGAGAGGTGGATCACTTAACATCATTCTCTGACTGCTGGATTCAAGCAAGGTGGGATGAGGTGGTGAAGATAAACTAGTTTGGAGTCCATCTAAGAAAGGTGTTTGGAGTAAAATCATTTTACAACATATTATTTACTCATTACAGTTTCCCTGTAATATTTTTGTATTGATAGCACCTTACAAAAGATTTTACCTGGAGTAATTTTTTATCGATAAACAAAATCTTATTGAGCATAAAATAGACAAATGCCTTAGTATACGTGACATATACAAGATCTTTGCCTATGCATGCTAGTTTAGCGATAAAAGGAAGTCATGATAAGACATGCCATTAAAATCAATTACAATCGGCCAATGGAGTAAAGTATTGAAAAATAAACTTCTAAGTTCATCCATTGACCACTCTCAATCTTCAAAGCTTCTTGGATTTTTTTCTCCCTCCAAATACACCACCATAGACAAATTGAAACCATCTTTCACACTTTTGACATTTGAGGATTGCCCCGGATGCCTTGCCAAGAAGTTAGGAGGTTGATTATCCTTTTCGGCATCACCTAGGCTAGTCCCATCCGAACAAAGAAGTCATTCCACAAGGTTGTAGCAACCTCACAATGAAGTAATAGATAATCTACGAACTTTCTGCTCTTTTTGCATATACAACACCAATCCATGCCTATGATGTGGCTTTTTTGTTGTAAGGATCTTCTCTAATGAATGTGTCCATACAAAAAAAGTTGCCTTCAGGGGTGCTTTTGTCTTCCAAATACTCTTCCATGGAAATGTATTTGTATTATGTGTGATCATGACTTGATAGTAGGAGTGGACTGTGAACTTCATTTTCTTAGTAGGAGTGAAGTTTGGAGTCCCCCTAATATATCTCCACAAACCCACGCCATACCGCCCCCTCACTAAATTAGTGCACTAACCACCCCAAGCACCTCCGTGCCTAGAGTCAACAACTTCCTTCCACAATGCCTCACCCTCCAAATGATACCTACATAGCCATTTCCCCAATAACGCTTTGTTGAAAGTCCTTAGATTTCGCACACCTAAACCTCCACTCGATATTGGGGAACAAATTTTATTCCAATTAACAAGATGAAATTTGTTTTCCTCCCCCAAATCACCCCACAAGAAAGCCTGAAATAACTTCTCGATCCTATTCGCCACCCCAGTAGGCAACGGAAATAGAGATAGGAAATTAGGTCGGGAGATTAGATAAAGTGCTTGTGATTAGTGTAATCCGCCCTCCCTTCGATAGACACAACCGTTTCCACCAGCCAACCTTTTCTCCACTTTCTCAATAAGCCCTTCCCAAATAGCTCTTGCTTGAAAGTCGCCCCCAAGGGGTGATCCAAATATGTCATAGGTAGAGAAGACACTTTACACCCCAAGAGATCTGCTAGGCTACTGATTCGAGGCACCCCACCCATCGCCACCATCTTAGATTTGCCAAGGTTGACCTTAAGCCCCGACCTCAAAGCACAACAACAGTGCTCGTAGAGCTTGAATTTGGCCCAACTCCGCTTCACAAAAGAGGAGTGTATCATTTGCAAATAAAAGATGTGAGATCTTAATAGAGCCATTTGTACCATTACCCACCAAAAATCCAGTTAGAAAACCACCCTCAACAGCAGCTTTCACCATCTGGCCAAGTGCCTCCATGATAATAACAAAAAGGAATGGAGACAATGGTCCCCTTGTCTCTGTCTGCGAGAACTATTAAAGAAACTTGCAGGGGTACCATTAACTAACACTGAGAATCGGACAGTAGTAATACAATGACGAATCCTTGAAATCCACCTATCACCAAAACTGCACCTCCCAAGAGAGTAAAGGAGGAAATCCCAATTTACGTAGTCATATGCTTTCTCCATATCAAGCTTACATAGAATGCCTGGTGTGCCCTCCTTCAACCTGTGATCCAAGCATTCATTGGCAATAAGGACTGAATCAAGGATTTGCGGCCCCTGTACAAAGGCGTTTTGAGGTTTTGAAATAATTTGCCCCATCACCAAGCTTAACCGATTAGCAAGAACTTTCGAAATAATTTTGTAAACCCCCCACTCACCACGCTTATAGGATGGAAATCCTCCACTTCTATCGCCCTATGTTTCTTTGGTATGAGGGCTATGAATGTCGCATTAGGGCATTTCTCAAATTTTTTGAAGGCATGGAATTCGAGAGAAACCTGCATTACATCACATTTCACAATCTCCCAACAATGTTGGAAGAAACCCATTGAAAAACCATCCAGCCTGGGCGCTTTGTCTTTAGCCATACTGCTGATAACCTTCTACACCTCATCTTCTTCAAAAGATCTTTCCAGCCAATTCACCCTCTCTATGTCAATAGACTCAAAAGGAAAATCGAGCTTTGGCCTCCAACAAGTTGGTTACGTGAGCAAGTTCTCATAGTAATTCACAATATGATTCTAGTTTAGTAGGGGAAGAGAGAACTTGATTACCTGTCTTGATTGTCTCTATAGTGTTGTTGCGCTTATGTGAATTAGCCATTCTATGGAAGAACTTCGTACATTTTTATCTCCTTCTTTTAACCAGAAAGCCCTGGATTTTTGTCGCCACGAGGTCTCCTCCATCAACAACACGCTATCCAGTTCAGTCTCCACCACACTCTTCCTCAACAGTACCTCTTCGGAGGTGTCTCCCATCAATACCTGCCCCTCCAACTCCTGTAACTCCTCCATAAGAGTAGTCTTCTGGTTGTCAATACTGCTAAAGACTTCCATGTTCCACCTCTTTAAATCTTGCTTTAAAGCGTTAAGCTTATCTGCAAGAATGAAGCTAGGGGTACCCGTGAGCTAATAAGAAGACCACCAAGAAAGAACTTTCTCAGCAAACCCGTCCACTGTTAACCACATATTTTTAAACTTGAAATACTGGCGACCCCTATGAACACCACCACAATCTAACAAAATAGGAAAATGATCCGAGCAAACCCGGGCCAGCCACTTCTGCCTCAGATTGTTTTTATAGTACTATTTTTTTAAAATTCGGATATCATGTTTAATACCCAGATTTTCTTAAAAAAAAATATTTTTTAAATCTTTTTAACAATTCAAAAGGCTTTTTTTTATAGGCCTTTATG
This sequence comes from Juglans regia, assembly GCF_001411555.2. NCBI lineage: Eukaryota > Viridiplantae > Streptophyta > Magnoliopsida > Fagales > Juglandaceae > Juglans > Juglans regia. Next base: position 9,076,149 of record NC_049905.1, read on the forward strand.
TTTTTATTTTTATTTTTTTATACAAAATAAATAATAATACATCAATACACGCAATACATGCATACTACTACATATTACATTGTTGTTTAACACTTGTATTCAACAAAGTTAGAAAGAAATGGGGGAGACCGTATGTTGTGGATTCACACGGGGAGAAAAAAGTTTAATGTTAAATCTTTTTACAATGCTTTGACAATATAACAACCCATCTTTTTCTCGTGGAAGAGTATTTGGAAAGCACAAGCCTCATCTAAAGTTGCGTTTTTTACTTGGACAGCTGCACTTGGAAAGATTTTGATGGTTGATAATTTAAGGAAGCGGGGTACGGTGGTCATGGAGTGGTGCTACATATGCAAAAGGAATGGAGAATCGATAGATCATTTGCTTTTACATTGTGAGGTGACTGGGGAATTATGGGCTGGTATTCTTGATAGAGCCTGATTGAGTTGGGTAATACCTAAGAGTGTGGTGGAACTACTAGCGTGTTGGAATAGGAGACATATCAGTGCACAATTAGCAGCAGCGTGGCGTATGATACCTTTATGCTTAATGTGGTATCTATGGTCAGAAAGGAATGAGAGGTGTTTTAATAACAAGGAGCGTGTAGTGGGGGAAATCTGGAAATTTTTTTGTATTCTCTCTTTTACCGTGGTTTTCTGCTATTGTATTGAAGGGTGGGAATGTCCATGAGTTTCTATCTTCTTTTCAGTTCACTAGAATGTAATTAGGTGTCTCACTTTGTATACTTCCTGTGTATTTGGGCATTGCCTAGTTTCATTCTATTCAATAAAACTACTTATTCACTTATCAAAAGAAAAAAAAAAAAATCAATTTACAAATAACAAAATAAATAATAATACATCACAACAATATCAAGATGTTATTAATGTTGATCTTCTCCATCCATTAATATTATTGTAGTACGTATGTACCATGCATGTATGATTTTTATATTAATGTTGATCTTGTCCCTTGCATTCCATGCACAATGAAAAAAGACATTTCTTTTTCTTTTTTGCTTTTGAATTCAAAGGAGAAGAAAAAATCTTAAAATAACTCCTAGTTTTGTAATTAGAATAATATAATTATGAAATGATATATTGTAACACCCCGAGTCCAAAAGTGTGATTTATTATTATTATTATTATTATTATTATTATTATTATTATTGTTATTGTTATTGTTATTATTTTATTAGATATGTTTTGAGGTAGTAATTTGTTTTGAATAGGATTTCTCTACTATACGCCTCTTTTATCTTTCTGTTTGGTCTGGGAGTTTTCTGAATTGAAATTATCTCTAATTCAAAACACTTCAAAACTCTAATATCCTCTCAAGTGTTCCTTTCCTTGTGGGAGTAGTTTCCAAAGTTTAGTCAAACTTAAACCCCTCCAGGTCACTCACGATAGCTTCCTTCCCCTCATCTATAAACCCACGAGACCCTTAGCAAAAACCATGAAACTCTCACACACTAGCCACCATAGTAGCTTCGGCAGACAGAGAAAACCACTTCCCAACAGCCACCCTAGCGCTACTCTTCATACCAAATCAACCACCTCGCCGAAAACTACCACAGAACACGCCGACGCCCTCCGTTGGCCACTAGAAGAGTCGGGTCACCTCACGACAGCCACAGAACCCGCCGACCAGGCACCTCCCTCCGCCTCGCACTCCCTTCCGAGGTCCCAATTGCGTCGCCCAGCCACTCGAGAGCCGTCGTCACCTCAGCCTTCTTCCCTCGGTGAGTTCCATGTTATCGCACGACACCTTCCCTCTCACAACTCCTCTCAGACTTATGTTTACTGCTTTTGATTTTAAGTGGGCCTTGGGCTCTGAGGCCCATTAGGCCTGGTTATTTACTCTTGTAAGGGCTGAACTATCATATGGGCTTTGTCCTGTACTAGGCGCAATCCTTATTCCTCTCAGCACCTTGTATTAGTAGGCCAAATTCCCTTACACAGAGCATTACGACACGTTTCGCTAGGAAATTAATAACGTTTAGAACCTCGTAAGGGTAATGCGCTACAAGTTGGAAATCAGGAAGCAGCGCTAAGAAGTAAATAGTATGATCATATAAATGTATGCGTATTGTGAATATTATTGTCATGTATGAAAATATGATGTGCTTATGATGGTTATCTACGCTACGCTAAGAGACAAGCCAATGTTAGATTCCTTTTATGATCTTGAGGGAATATGAGATTATGCTTGAATGAATGAATTTGTTTGATTAATTGAATGTTACTAAAAATCGTATGAAAGCAATGAGATATTCATTTAGTAATTCAAGTCAAGTATGCCATGTAATAGAATAGCCATATTATGCAAGCCATGTTCATGTAGTACTTAGATTATGTATGCCATGAAATGTCATAAAATATTCAGATCATATTATGTTATGCAATGTATAAGAAGGTACCATGTTATGTTATGCCATGTATAAGAAAGTGTCATGTTATGCTATGTCATGCTATCCCAAGTACAAGAATATGACATACTATGCTATGATATGTACAAGAATATGACATATTATGCCATGTTAGGCTATGCCATGTACAAGAATATGCCATGTTAGAAATATTCATGAAAACCTAATAAATTTTCATGCATTAAGAAAGTTAAGAAATATTACAGTGCCACGGACTCAAGCGTGGTTAACCATAAGTTAAGTGAAACACGGACCCAAGCGTGTTTCACTCCATGTTATGCAAGTTAAGTGAAACACGGACTCAAGCGTGTTTTACATCATGTTATCCAAGTTAAGTGAAACACGGACCCAAGTGTGTTTCACTCCATGTTATGCAAGTTAAGTGAAACACGGACCCAAGCGTGTTTCACTCATGTTATCCAAGTTAAGTGAAACAAGGACCCAAGCGTGTTTCACTTCATGTTATCCAAGTTAAGTGAAACACGGACCCAAGCGTGTTTCACTCCATGTTATGCCAGTTAGGTGAAACACGGACCCAAGCATGTTTCACTCCATGATAAGACAAGATAAACAAGATATTATGCATTCACGATTACATGTTTGCCACGATTATGTATGCTTCCGCTTTTGGTTAATGATTAAAACATATGCTATGTGAGTCTGTGACGATATACGTATGTAAAATCCTTCAGAAAGTCATGTTACGTGTTTGATTGTAATCTATGAAGTTGTAGGTATGTTTTGAAGAGTCTCATAGAAATTAATTGCATATTAGGCAAAAATTATATTTTACGGTATGATGTGCTACTTACTGAGTATTCGACTCATTTTGTTTGTTTGTCTTCTTGTTTTCTTCCATGTCTAATTCTCGTAGATGATGTCTATGATGATGCAGAGCTGGATGGCCAGGAATAGATCTAGTACAAAGACTTAGGAATGAATAAGTGATATTCAAACAAGGATTAGATTCCTTTTTATTTCATTCATAGGATTAGTTTATGTTCTTTTATTTCACGTTCTGTTGTTAAAACAATCATGTTCAATCCAGTTTTAACGTTTTGATGAATTTCAATAAATGAGGTATTTCAGGATATGAATCTCTTTACCGGGCACTATGTTATAAATGTTAATAACATCTCTATCCTACGGGAACGGGGTGTTGCATATATCAAAGCTTAAGTTCGATGATCCTTATGTGTTCCATACAAACCATAATAATCTCTTTAGAATATAATTTTTGTTTATTATTTTTATTTTGAAATTTGAAAAAATTAAATTTTTTTTTGTGTTTTTTTTTTTTTAAATAAGATCCGGTTACGGATAACCGGTTACATAACTGTCCGGATTCACCTGGATTTTCTGGTTCCGGACATGACCGGAAAAAAATCCGGCCCAGTTGCACACTCCTAATCTCACCCACCCTATATGATATAGAACACAACATCTGCCACTGCTCTTCCTCGACCCCAGCTGAATTGTACACGACCATGGCTTTATCTGGGATTTCATTTTCCTCTGTATTCCCCACTTCAAAAGCCCCACCCTCTGTTTGATCTTTCCCAAAGCTAAATAAATCGCCCATTTCCAAAGACGATGCTTTTTGTGGTGATACCATGGTGTTCTCCTCCATTTGAACTTCCTAGGAGACATTTTCTGCTTCAAAAAAAGGGTTGGTATCATTAGTTTTTGTCGTCGGCGTTGCCATTCTGTTAGCCAGGACACTAGGCACCGACTCGGGTCGCCTTCTTTCGTTGGTGGTTTCTGTGTAGTCCCAGCTGGTGTAACGTTGGCTCCGATGGTTGTTTTGCAATGTCAGAGGATGACTCAACTTCAAAGCTAGAGTGTCACACAATTTTAGCCCGCCAACTCTGGGTCGGATAGCCCTTAGAACTTTGGGCTTGTACCCTAAAGCCCACGAACTTCTTGCCAGCAGCCTCCCTCACTTTTCTTTCTTGACTCAAGCCCAAGCCCATATCCTATTTCCTGGTAAACCCGTTGTATTAAGCCACGTACCTTCTCTCTCAAGTCTATCAACTCTGTTTTGAGGTTGTGCAGAGTCATCCTTTCCATGTTGCACCCCTTTGTTAGAGAGTCACCATCCCTTCTTGCATAACCTCTGGTGGCTGTTGGCGCCTCAGACCTCCTATTTGTGCAAGTCTCACTAATGGTAACTTTTCCCTTCCACGAAATACCTATACTGCCTTCATACTTTGGTTTTGCATCCCTTCTCGTCTTGATTTCTCCTCGATTTTTATGGTGTTGCTGTTGGTGACTGGCACTGAGCATGAAACAACCTTTGCATATGTTTTAGACGTCACTCCCCCACGTGCTCTTGCTCATTTGCCTTTTGAACGTTTCCGCCCCTCCGTATCCCTTCACTTCATTTTTGCCTGCATTGCCACATAGGCCACACAGTTCCATAGCCATCTTCCTCCATTCTTTGCCTTCCACTTCGTCAAGGATGATGATATGGCTCTTTCTCCCACTACCTCTATACTCAACTATAGTCAAGTATCTAACAAATGCATTGGAGGATCTCTGTGCAAGAAAAGTGCTGCTGCCTAAATTGGATGTTCTGATGAACTCGCCGTAACCATCCGACCTGGAACATTGTTCAAAGGTTTGTGTGTGCGACCCATGATGCAGTTGGTCTACCTAGTAACAGTTCTTTAGTCACCTTCCTCTCTCTATAATGTGTAGATAGCAGCCACCTTCAACTGAAATCCCGAATATTTTTGTTTCAATGAGAACAACCTTCAAATAGCCCATCCTTCAAGAACTTGTACCTCTAATTAAGCTCTAAATAAATCTAGAACTGGTAGTTGTCACCGTGAGACTCATCGGGGGTGAGAAGCAAGAGATGTGAGCAGGTGTACGGAGAGAAAAAAGATGCACAGATTTGTTACCTTGAGTAATGTTAGGAAGAGTTGTCATGGTTGATTGGTGTTGCATAAGTAAGAAGAGCAGTTAAATTGTGGATAGTCTTCTTCTTCATTCCTAGCATGTTGGAAATGATACTTCAGTAGTAGTTGGTTCTCATTATTGTTGAAAATGATTGTCTTGTTTAACACGGAGTATTTGGAGAGAGATAGAAATGAGTGTAGTTTTGAAGATTGTGATTTTTTGTTGGTGGACCTCAAGTCATGCTTTCTTAACATCCTTGGTCATTGGATAGTAGTTGACAATGATTTTGCTTTTTCTATTTCTACTTTTCAGGGTTTTCTAAATGTATTTCCTTTTGCTAGTTAGGTTTGTCTCTCGTGTACTTCAGTAACACCCTTTTTTATTCAATAAAATCCGTCTTAGTTATTAGAAATTGTTTTAGCCCCGGACTTCTGATGATGCTGCCTTGTTAGCCATGAGAGCAGTGTCTCCACAGGGTACAATGGGCATAGGGTTATGCTACAGTTTTTTGTGTGGGTTCTCTCTCTCAGGAGTACTGTTTTTGGGAAAGGGGGGGTGGCGTAATTGTTGCATTTGTTTTAAAAGAACTTGGTCAATTTCTTTGCTTATTATTCTGGTATTCTCAGTCTTTAATGCCAAAAGTTTCTTGACAGTCTTGTGCTCATATACTTCTGGAGGAGAACTTGCGTAAAGAGTATTTGAAGAAAATGAGAAGTCCTAAGATAGAGCCTCTGAAGAAGACTGAGTTGATGAAAGTGATAGTTAAAAAGTGTAATAACTTGACAAGCGGCAATAAAGCAGTAAAGTGCTCAAGATGCGGATACGTAAATGGTTTGGCTTCTACTTCTGATGCTTTTATCATGAACAAACTGCAAACTGAAAGAGAAGCTTCTTGTTGCTATGCTGATAGCCATAATTTATTTTCCATTAACTCAACTTTGTTATTTCTTATCAGAACAAAAACTCTAACTTTGTTATTTGGATGCTTGCTTTGCCACTTTATATTAATATATCAACCCTGTGGAACTGAGGATTGATGCTGTGGTTTGTGTTTTGTTGTCCATCACTGTTTTAAAGCTTTTGAATGATGTCATCTTGTGGTGATTTCTGTGTTACATGATATATGACAGTTTCAGTGAAGAGGGCCATGTCTATGCCTGGCATTCTTCATGAGCGTCAAAAATGTAATGATGGGAGTGTGGAAGAATTCAGATCAGCCATTTCTCACACAAAAGAGTCAAAGTCGCCCTTCAACGTGGCTACTTATATTCTTAACCCTGTACAAGTTCTAGTTCTTTTTAAAAGGATGTTGGATGAGGTAGACTTCAATGCTCATTTGGATCTTATAAGTTCTGCATCTGCAATTTTTAAAATGAAGCATGCGATACTTTTGGTTGGATCAATTTTTTTTGTTGGATAATATTATATATATATATATAAATAAACAAATTACATCATTTCATTTTGATGCAGGATTGCGAGTTGCTTTATCTTTCTGATAGACCAGAGAAACTCATCATAACAAATATTGCAGTGCCTCCTATACCTATTCGTCCTTCTGTCATTATGGATGGATCTCAAAGGTCATTCACCATAAATTTAAGGGTTCAACTGTATAAATATTTCTAGCCATTTTGGCAGTTTTAGTCATCAACTATATTTTCTTATTTTGCAAGTGCTCTGATGATGCTAAAGTTTTAATTTCTGCTTCTGAGTTTTGTTTTTTCTTGTTACAGCAATGAAAATGACATTACTGAGAGGCTAAAGAAAATTATTCAGGCAAATGCTAGCCTTAGCCAGGAGTTATTAGAAGCGAGCTCTGCGTCCAAATGCCTGGTAGGGTAGAGGATTTTGTAACAATGCTGCAAGTGGCGGCTGTTACAAGTGTTGTAGGTTATGTTATTTGATTTTTCTTCTCTTATGTTGGGTTGTTTTGCCATTGCTTTGTGTATGTCAATGAATTTCCATATATATACTCCTGACTTTTGTCCACTAATATTACATATGGTCCCATAGTGTGATTACAATTCTTATTCTGAGAATTTTGGTTTAGGCTGGTTGGGATATTCTTCAACTTGAGGTTGCGCAATACATAAATAGTGACGTTCGTGTTCCATTCACAATGCAAGTTTCCAAGCCATTAGGTGGTTTTGTTCAGCGCCTCAAGGGGAAGCAGGGACGCTTTCGTGGGAACTTGTCTGGGAAGCGTGTTGAATATACTGGCAGGACCGTCATATCCCCTGACCCTAATTTGAAAATTACTGAGGTCAGGCATTGCACTGAAGCTTGACAAGTTTTCTTCTGTTTTTATGCGTGCAGTTAATTCGCTCTTTTAATGTGTTTAGTGTTTATTGGGTTTAGGTTGCAATTCCGATCCAAATGGCTCGAATCTTAACTTATCCTGAATGTGTTTCCCATCACAATATAGAGAAATTGAGACAATGTGTCTGTAATGGCCCAGATAAGTACCCAGGTGCAAGAATGCTCACACATACTGATGGTTCTATGAGGCAAGGCTGCAAGGGTGATAGTTGTCATCATTTCCTTAAAAGCAGAAATTTTCTTGTAATGATGTGGGATTTACTATTGGATGCTGCAGGTCCCTGTTTCCTAGTGTTAGGAGGAAACTTGCTGATGCACTGAAATATGGTGAAATAGTTCATCGTCATTTGGAAGATGGCGACATTGTTCTTTTTAACAGACAACCAAGCTTGCATCGGATGTCTATCATGTGTCATAGGGTGATAACCGTTACATATAGGTCTCCATATTGTATCACCTAAACTTATTTTATTATTGTCTGATTTGCACTTTTGTTCATTTTGTTTATGCAGGCAAGAATCATGCCTTGGAGAACATTGAGATTCAACGAATCAGTGTGCAACCCATATAATGCTGATTTTGATGGTGATGAGATGAATATGCATGTACCACAGACTGAGGAGGCTCGAACAGAAGCTGTTATGCTAATGGGGGTAAACTCGTATGATCCCTTCTCTATCATATGATGCAGGCTGTTGGTTCTTTTTTTTTTTTTTTTGATAACAAAGTAAGATGGTTCTTAATCTCTATTCATATGCATAATGTGGAAGGAGCCGTTTCTCATGTCTAAGTTTTTATACCATTAATAGTTGGTGCATTTGGTTATTTTGTAATATTTTGGATTTGTTTGTCAGGTGCAAAACAATTTATGCACACCAAAAAATGGAGAGATTTTGGTTGCTTCCACTCAAGATTTTCTAACGTCTTCGTTTCTCATTACAAGGAAGGACACATTTTATGACCGTGCTGCCTTTTCTCTTATGTGTTCTTATATGATGGATGGCATGGATTTTGTTGATTTGCCAACTCCTGCAATACTGAAGGTGAGTTCTGTATAATGCATAGATGCATGCATGTTTAAATAGACATGCCTATTACCAAGCCCATTACTTTTCCGGTTTCCTCATTCTCATCATTCCATTTGTGTCCGTTAGAATCTCATGTCCAGTCAAAAAGGTAGGTTTTTTTGCTTACGTATTCAGTTTTAAATATTCTTCTATCTCTTGTATCAATGCATGGAAATTATGTTTCATATGAAGATTTTTTGCTGTACACCCATTGCACTTCATGAGAGGATATTATATTCCTCAGTGTTGACTAAATTATGTCATAGTAGTGCTTCCGTGAAGTTTTTATGATTTGATGGTTATAATATTTTGACCCCAAATGAATATTTTTATACTTTTAGTTTAAGTTGATTTTACTGCTTGAAAAGAATAATAATTTTTGTCAAGTGTCTAGCTGGTGGTTAAGTAACTTGTTTAGTAGTTTGCCTAGTAACTTATTAGTTCATCCAAATAAGTGACAGGCTATTTTGCTTCATGATTGCACATGTCTCTTATCACCGCTGCAAATTCCTTTAATCTCTTTGATAATTATTCTCTTAGAATACTGAGAATGCTAAATCCGAAATTTTTAGTATGTGTTTTATTTTTAATGGTGTGTTTGTTTAAGTTTCACAAACCTTGCTCTCACAGCAAAGCTCTGTGTAGAGCAGTGAGTTTTTTGAATAACAAACTGAAGTGTGAAGCTTGGGTGGTCAGTCAGTGAGTAGTTAGGTCCAGTGGGATAACAAAACCAAAATGTAATTAACTTGATGATGAAGATTTGTTCAATTCAATCATTGATAGGTTGCGCTTTCTGGTTTATGGTGAACTAAATATGCCCTTTCATAGAAACTTTTGTGAAGAGCTTTTTATATTTGTAAAAAGAAACACGTTGTTGACCTAGCTCCAGATTGTCAGCCAAATTGAGGTCAGAAATGTAGTGAAGGATGGCTAGAAGTTGAAAATCTCCAATATTGGACTGCAATTTTGGGATTGACTGCAACTATATATATATAATTAATTAAAATGGAAATTATATTGAAACAAGTAAATAGGCATAGCCCAAGTACATAGGAAGTCTACAAAAGAGAACACCTAGTTACAAGTTAAGAGCTAGAAATGGATGCAATAACATCATGAAAGCTAGCCCCATTAAATACAATAGCAGAAGCGCATAGAATAAGGTATGGAAAAAGAAACATCTGATTTCATCTAAAGAATGTTCTTGGTCTTAAAAGCTCTGGTGTTCCTTTCAAGCCAAAGACACCAGATGAGACACAAAGGAATGATATTCCACACAGTAGTAATTTGAGGGTTTCCCTGAAGGCCTCTCCAGCAAGCAAGGAGGCCCACCACTCTGAGGCATCGCCCATGCAAGTCTAGTCCTACTAAGAATCTTATCCCATAGCACCTTTACCTCCAAATTTTGGTGAGTCTGTGGATCATTTATTACTTCATTTATTACTCTGAGACACAACTTCCCAATCCTAAGCAGCTCTTAGAAAACTAATATTCCATTACTTGTCCAAAAAAAGAAAACTAATACTCCATTAAAAAATGCCCCTAGAGTGTTTTGAGGGAAGGAAATGTGTAGCTGCCAGATGGAAAATGATTACTTTATGTTTAATGTGGTGTCTTTGGCTGGAAAGGAATGTGAGATGTTTTGAAGATAAAGCGTTCTTTGACTTCTTTCGGAGAACTTCGGAATTTTTTCTTTTCTACTTTGTGTTTGTGGGCAAAGATTTTTGTTAGGAATGATGATAATGTACTGAATCTGTATTAGTCTTTTTCCTGCTTACTAGAGTGTAGCAGGTGTTTCATTTGTATACTTCCTGTGTACTTGAGCTGTGTCTATTCATGGTAATAAAATCTCTTATTAATTATAAAAAAAATGCCTCTAGAAATGTCCAGAAAATCTGCCACCAATGCCTCCTGATCATGAGCAATCCAGGAAAGGGTAGGAAATGCGGTCTTGAGGGCAAATCACCACATCAATTATCATGCCAGAATCTGACCCTAGATCCCTCACCAACTGCAAACCTAAAGTGACTAATAAAGCCCTGCAAACCATTCCTAATATTTGTCCATAGCCCCATGACATGAACACCTCTCACTTCATTGGAGCACCATCATCCACGAGCACTCCCATATTTAGAATCAACAACAGCTCTCCACATTGATTCCCCTTCTTGATGATACCAATAACTACTTCCCAAGAAGAGCCTTAATTTTTTTTTTTTGATCGGTAAACAATATTTTTTTGATCAAAAGAATAGGCAAGAGCCCAAGTATACTGGACATATACAAGAGCAAAGCCTAGTAAAAATCCTCAAATTCCAAAACCCCAATCCTCCACAAGAGATTGGGAGCAAACCTTATCCCAGCGAGCAAACCTTATCCCAGCTAACCGGATGGAACTTGGCCTCCTTCCCAATTCCTCCCCATGAGAAAGTGTGAACAATCTTCTCAATTCGATTAACTACCCCTGTAGGTATTGGAAATAAGGATAGCCAATATGTAGGAAGATTAGAAAGAGTACTCTTCCTTTGTATACTTCCTATGTACTTGGGCTGTGCCTATTCTTGGTAATAAAATCTCTTATTAATTATCAAAAAAGAAAAAAAAAAGATTACTCTTAATTAATGTTTCCTCCTTTTGACAAGTAAATCCTCTTCCATCTTGCCAACATTCTCTCAATCTTCTTAATCACCGCATTTCCATATAGTCTTTGCATTGTAAGCAGCCCCCAAGGGGAGACCAAGGTATTTGAATGGTAAAGGAGATACCTTGCATCCCAAAATATTTGCCAAGGTTATAATGTTACTAACAAAACCCATTGGGAGTCTGGGACCATCTCAAACTTTGCAAGGTTCATCTTTAAGCTGAAAGCCGCTTCAAAATAAAGCAATAAAGCCCTCAGCAATTGAACTTGACCACGATCCATTCCACAGAAATATAATGTATCATATGCAAAAAGAAGATGAGAAAAATTGAAGACACCATTACATATCCACCTCATTGAAAAACCTGAGAGAAAACCATCCCCAACAGCAGCTTCCAACATCCGACTTAGAGCATCCCTAACAATGACAAAAAGGAAGGGAGACAATGGGTTCCCTTGTCTCAATCCCCAAGAGTTGTTAAAGAAACCTACTAGGGTGCCATTGACCAAAACCAAAAAACGAGTTGTGGATACACAATGCCTTATCCAATACACTACCTCACCCCAAAACCGCACCTCCCAAGCAAATAAAAAAGAAATTCCCAATTGACATGTTCATATGTCTTCTCATTATCCAACTTACATAGAATGTCTGGTACTCCCGCTTTGATTCTACCCTCTAAACATTCATTGGCGATTAGCACCGAATCCAGAATTTGTCTCCCTTGACAAAAGCATTTTGAGGCTTCGATATGATATTCTCCATAAGCTTGCTCATATGATTGACAAAGAACCTTGGATATGATTTTGTACACCCCATTGACAATGCCAATGGCACGAAAATCTTTCACATCTAAAGCCCTCTGCTAATTACATTACTGAATGTGAGGTTTGAAACAATGAGTTGCTGTTAATGGTTGTGGAACTTCTGATGCCTGTGTTATATGTTGTGCCCTTGTTAATGCTGTTCAATCCTCTGTCTTCCTCAAATTTAGACAGTAGATTCGCAAAATATTATTAATCTCTACCCGTTTTGGCATGGAATTTCTGGTTTTGTGCCTATTTATTATTACCTTTCAGAAAACTTTATGTTTCTTTTCTTGCAACTGCACACCTTTTATCTTGTTTAAGCTTCCCCCAACTAGAAGTCAAGTACTGTGTTGAATCTTGGCAAACAAATTTTGTTTTTTGCCTTTTTAAGAAAAAAGATGGATATCTTTTTTGAATAGTTCTTTCTTTTCTATCATTGATTTGAATGTAACTGTTCTGCAGCCGATAGAGCTTTGGACTGGTAAGCAATTATTCAGCGTTTTAGTTCGGCCACATACAAATGTGAGAGTTTTTGTAAATCTTACCCTAAAGGAGAAAAGCTACATGAAGCCTAAAGAAGAAGGAGAAAGAGAAATGGATGCTATGTGCCCTAATGATGGGTTTGTTTACTTCCGTAACAGTGAGCTATTATCTGGACAACTAGGGAAAGCTACTTTAGGTCAGTTATTAACATTAATTCTTTCTTGTTGATTTCTTGATCTCCCCTTCCTCTCAGATCGTGCCACTGTTTTTGTTCAAATTCATTTTCCAGATTTTTTTTCCTCTTTAAGTTAGTATTTTCAGTTTTGTGAAATACCTATTTTCTGGTTTGTGTGGATTATTTCATTTTTATTTACATCGTCTTAACTACTATTGCTCTGAAACTGGCCACGTTGACTAAGTGGGAAAAAAAAATGCTTGAATGAAAGAAAATTGTTTTTTTGGTAAGTACCACTAAGCAAGGGTACTCAATTCTGTTAGTCAGTTAAGTTTCATAATCTCGTTGCTGGGCAATAATTTGCTGAGTATTTCCCTCTCTGGATATCTGAGTCTGGCGTTTTGGCCTTTGTGGTTTATGAGCAACATCATTAAGTCTAATTATAAAATTTTTTTTAGCAAGGGTTATTTACTTTTGGGAATCAATGTATATTCTCTGATATACATAACTTCACTCCAGGAAATGGGAATAAGGATGGACTTTTCTCTATTCTTCTTAGAGACTATAAAGCACATGCTGCTGCTGCATGCATGAATCGTCTAGCCAAATTAAGGTAATTAACTGGTGCGTTTTCTTTTGCTTGTGAGATCCTTTTGTCCATCTTGGTTTCGTGCATTGTAATTTGATCCATATTTATTGTTTTTTAATGCATTTTAAGCCTGCATCTGGACCTTCACATTTCCTCATTGATTGACAAATGTGTTGATATATAAGTTTCTGCATTTTGGCTGGGTTCATTATGGTCTGGTTTCCTGGATTCTATTGATTTAATTTGATTTTCCTGTGACTTGTTCCGGCAGGGATTCTAAGTTGTCTGCACACGCACTTGATCCAATTGATTGACATGGCTGTTGCTTGGAATTATGTTGGATGAAGGACTGTGGTCGTTTTTTTAGTGTGATGTTTAGAGTTTTTCAAAAGCTGAAACATACTTTTGAAATGGTTTGCAGTTACTGTGATGTTTGGTTAATGTTCTCCTTTCTTTCCAAATGGTCCAAACCATGTGGAGTTCTGACTTTTTTATAAAACTATCATTTTATGCTCCCTTACTTCAACTGCATAAGTTCTGATGAAGTTAGTGGAAAGTTCACGTTTGTGGGACACTACTGAAACCTTGGAGGTCATGGGATGCCTTGCAAAAGAGATTTATGGAATTTGATAATGATAAGCGTGGTGAGTTTCCTTGCTGTGACTGCAATTGAGGTTTCAGATTGTAATTTAACTTTCAATTGGTGGCTGACGGATAGGAAGAATATGCAGGTTTAATTGTAAGAGGCAGAATGGATTTAGGGTTGATTATGTTTTGTGAAGAGTAAACTTGGAAGCTGTGAGCACTGATGTTCATGGTAAGAGGTTGTAGCTTTTGGTTGTTATGGTTGATTGTGTGATGAAGGACGGGTGGAATGGTAAAGTATGATTTTTTAGATCTAAGGGTGTCAAGGTCTGATTATGGTTTGAATAAGACAAATGTGGGGAGGGAGAGAGGGAGAGGGAGAGGGAGAGGGTGGGAGGGAGGGAAGTCTCGTAAATGCCTTTTTATGTATTTCATAAAATAAGGAAATTGAATAAAATATTTTGCCTCATTGAACTAGAGTAATGCTCATGAAGTGAAGAAATGTATTTTTGGGGTTTGTGATTGTAGATTTCTCATTGAAGGGAATATTTATAATGCTAAGACTTACTATCTTCTACAATTGAAATTATGGGCAATAAGAAGCTGCATGTCAACAGAATGATTGTAGTCAATGTGAGAATCAAGATTAGATAAGTGAAAATGCTAGCAAAGATAGAATTGAGAGATAGAGTTGTTTAAGGTGCAGGTGTCAACTATTATGGAAAAGATACCACCACCCTTTTTTTTTTATGGGGGGTTGCCAAAATGAGTCCATTTCACCTGGACATGCGTTCAATGGGTTATATAGCTTTACTTTTTTTTGGTCAATATTTAATTTAGGTGGGAGTGGAAAAGGTATGGGGGGAGGTCTAAAATAGTATGGGTAGAAGTGGCGAATGAGGATTTTATCAATAGGAGGTGATGCAGAATATTTTATCACAACACTAATTTGAAGAGAATAGTGCTGAAAGCTTCTAGAGGATGTGAATGACAGTTTTGGACCCACAACCCCTTCCCAGGAAGGCCATTCTTTACTCTGAAGTTGATTTATTGTCATTATAAGGGATGTTCAAGTTTCTTGGAAGTTTATTCTGTTTGTAAATATAGAATGTTCATAATATAAATATCTGTGTCATCTCACCATACTTGTAGGTTGATGTTTTTAGTTCTGATTGCCTATGTGGATATGCAATGCTATTTTTTTTTTTCTTTTGCTTTTAATGATAGCCAGTTATTATTGATATTAATGTTCCTGTCTCCATTTAAATATAGATTAAACGGTTTCATGTGAATAATTGTCAGTACCTGCATGGGTGCAGTGCTCGATGGATAGGTAATCACGGGTTCACAATTGGGATTGATGATGTCCAACCAAGTAAATATTTGAACGATAGGAGACAGGAAACAATCTCTAAAGGCTATCAAGGTTGTGATGAGAAAATAAAGTTGTACAACGAAGGAAATCTACCACCTGAAACTGGCTGTGATGCTGCCCAAACACTAGAGGCTGGGATAACTAGAATATTAAATAATATTCGAGACGAGACTGGCAAGGTACAATTCCATCTTTTTCTTAAGTTGGAAACATTTCCTCAATGTATTAGTTCTTTCTCTTGGGAATGTCGAGTCTGAATATTGACGCATAGGCTGTTGTTACAAGCTTTCCTGACAATGAGAGTTAGGAAATCTGTTGTTTGAAGTCTCTCCCTTTCCATCAATATTTGCAATTCATCAAGTTTTTTTTTTTTTCTTTTTAAATTCTATTATGAATTTTTTAGGAAAGGATTTTACAGGAGTAACTACATATGTTTTGTAATTCTATTTTCTTTGATAGGTCTGCATGAAAGAGTTACATTGGCGAAATAGTCCATTGATCATGTCCCAGTGTGGCTCCAAAGGATCTCCGATCAATATTAGCCAAATGATTGCTTGTGTTGGTCAGCAGTCTGTTGGCGGTCGTCGTGCTCCTAATGGTTTCATAGATCGGAGTCTTCCTCACTTCCCTAGAAAAGCGAAAACCCCTGCAGTAAGTTTCAGAGCTCTTTATCACTGGATGATTTAGTTATGCCATAACTTGTGTTGCTTTCTTATCCCAGTTTTGTTTTGGATCCTGTGAGTGCTCTCTTTAAGGTATGTATCCAAGGGTTGATAAACTCTTTTGCTTTTTCTAACATATTTCTTCTAATTCATAATATAAAGAAAACCTCTAAATACTTATGTAAGTATGGTAAAGTCTACTTGAAAGGGTGCTTCCTCCCCTGTAAGAATCGGGTAGAAGGTGAGGCCGTGGGTTCAAGGCTCACTGGGTGCATGTGTCACCTTACCTTTTACAGGGAAAAAATAAACTTCTATCTTTCATGGTTTCTTAATTGAATAGGTTGAAGTAGGATTCAACTTTTTTTCATTATGACTCCAGAGTGCATTAGCACATAATGACTTTATTTTTAATATCTAAAATATTATCCAAAAGAAAAACTGAATTACCTTTTCTTTTTTGGGCTAGTTGAACATTAGTTCATCGATATCATTTTGGGAAGACGAATAATGATTTTATTTTTTATGACTAAAATCTACTCGCTGGGTGCAATCAATTTCTTTAAATAGTTCATCAAACTAGCAAATCTGTGTGCTTCAAGCATTGAGATGCCTTTTTTTTATTCTTGTTGCAGGCCAAAGGGTTTGTTGCTAATTCTTTCTACAGTGGTTTGACTGCCACTGAGTTTTTCTTCCATACAATGGGAGGGCGAGAAGGCCTTGTGGATACGGCGGTATAACTACTCTATCATTGTTTCTAATTATTTAAACTGTGGATATTTAAGCTTATATGGAATATACTTGGATGAGAATATTACCAGCTTCCTTGATGAATGGATTCTTCTGGCGGTGCAAACAATTAACTGGAACGCAGCTAAATTGGGGTGGTCCATCAATATGTGAGATGTAGCCTAGCAGCATCTAAGTCTATCCTCTACTATTGTTGAGTTAGTTAATCGCACTTCCTGAAAAGTATAGGCTCTATTAGAAAAAGAAGATATATGTTTTTTTTACAGGTAAGAAAAGTTTTATTGAGACATGTAAAAAGGCATAGTCCAAGTGCATAGGAAGTATACAAATGCGGAAACCTAATTACAAGTCAGGAACGAGAAAAAGAAACAAGGAAATCATGGACACTAGTTCCATTAAATGCAATGGCCAAAGCCCAAAGAAATAAGGTGTTAAAAGAAAAAACATCCAAGTTCATCCACTGAGCGTTCCTAATCTTCAAAACACTGGCCATTCCTCTTGAGCCAGATACACCACACACAGACATAAAGGGATCATGTTCCTGACAGCAGCAATTTGAGAGTTACCCCTAAGACCACTTCAACAAGCGAAAAGTTCCACCACCCTCCTAGGCATCACCCGCGCCACTCCAATCCTATTAAAGACCTCTCCAACGAGTGAAAATATATTTTCTTATTTCAAAACTTGTTTTGGACCTTTCTGAGAGAAAAAAAATCAGAATTTACAAAAAGATTTTGTTATTCTTTTATTTAGAGTTCCTTGAGTTGCTAACTCCCATAAGTTTGATTACCTATAAAAAAAAAAAAAGAGTTGCTAACTCCCATAAGTGAGAGGAAGGGATTCTCTATCTGTGGCTAGTCCATTCTCCAATTTTTGACATGGGAGTGATGGGAAAGAAAAGAAAACAATTTGGGTCAACTACAGATATTTCTAGTTTGTGTTCAATTTCTTTTTGCTCCTTAGTTTGGCTTGCAACAAACTCTAAATCCTGATGTCTTTTAAAATTTGGTCCTGTTGTCAGCACCTTTGACTGCTATGGACTCAAAATAATACATAATGGTGGCGTGTGCAATAAATGCATGTCCTGTCCAGTGGCTAAACAGTCGCACATAATGTTATGTGTGCAGTTATAACAAAAAAGCTTTTGTTTTCTGCTTTTTCTTGTTGTTCCATATGCTCGATATGTTGTGGTGTTCTGATGTTGCTGTCTGTTTGCTTTGATTTTGTCCGTGCTGCTCTACTGTTGCTCTGTTTTATATACTGGTGTTGCTAGCTGCCTATTTTGGATTCGTGGCTATGCTGAATTGAAGGCAAATGTTTACCCTGGAAACTTTTGTTGCCGCACAGAGTTTCTGATTGTTGGTTGGTATAGCTTCTAGAGTTGGTATGGTGCTTTAGGATGTGTTGGTTAGGGTTTGTTTGAGTCAAGGCATGTTAGGAAGCTGTTGGTTGGATGTTATGCTGCTGCTGTGCTGATGTACCTAGTACAGCTCTATCTTGGGTTCAATACTATTGTTCACTTACTTAGATCCTCCCCCCCCCCAGCATGCAAAAACAAAAACAAAAGAAGAAAAGAGAGAGAGAGAAAAAAATAAAAGAGAAAAAGAAAGAAAGACATGAAGGTTATTGACTTCTACCTGGATTATATGTAGTCTTGCATTTTGTAGAATTGAATGAGGTTTTTCTTTCATAAGCTATGACACATATAACATCTTGTTGGATAAGAGATGCAATATTGTAAGTGTTATTACCATTCTTGCTTTCGATTATGTTTCCAATTAATCAATTTTTTGCATCATTCAACATTTAGTGCTATCTATCCAGATGTTGATTTGGGGAAGCCCCATAGCAAGTGGGGGCAGGCATGTTTTTTCAGATTATTATTATTATTATTATTATTATTTTTTTTTTTGGGGGGGGGGGTCAATTCTTATCATTAATCAAAAGACTGTGAACTTTTGGTTGGCTATACAGCACATTATCATTGGGTTCCTGTGACTGTTGCAGGTAAAAACAGCTGACACTGGCTATATGTCACGAAAGTTGATAAAAGCACTAGAGGACCTATCCATCCAATATGATAACACAGTACGGAATGCGAGTGGCTGTATAGTTCAATTTCGTTATGGGGATGATGGCATGGATCCTGCAAATATGGAAGCAAAAAGTGGATCTCCTTTAAATTTTGAACGATTGTTTCTGAAGGCCAAGGTTTGAAACCCTTCCTTCAACATGATTTTGAAATTCATTTGATCTTCTAGAATTCGAGTTGATTGTGTCCCTTCACAGGCCACATGTCCTTCTGGAGGAACTGAATATCTATCTCCATCTGAAGTGTCTGAAAGAGTAGAAAGCAGATTTTCAGAAATTGATATGACTCCTGAGGGTGGTTGCTCCGTGGCTTTTAAAAAATCTTTCAAGAGCTTCTTAGATGAATATGGAAAATCCTTGGAAAAAACAATGGACACATTTAAATCAGTTGAAAATCTTGCTGCAAAGGAGAATTCAGAAATTCAGGAAAAAATTGTCAAAAATATATCTGGCATTACTCCTAAACAGCTAGAGGTACTGAATGTTATCTTGTAAAAATGTTCTCATATCTTTATTATGTTATTATTTTTGTTATATTTTTGTTATTATTATTATTGTAAAGGGGGAAAATGAACAGTTCAAAATCTTCTTTATTGCCAATGGTTTACGCTTAGATTATCAAGTTCAAATATCATAACAGAAGCAGTATTCTCATGAGAATGATTCTCTTTACAAAACATAGTAGCTACGTGGTGAACGTCAAAGCTTATGAAAATTGTAAGAAAAATTAAACCAAAAACTATTCTGATATGTTGTCTGTTGATGTCACAGGTTTGAGTCTGTGAAATAGAAAAGGAACCATGTGATAAAAATAGAAGCCGACAATGTAGTCAGATACTCTCCAGTGTTAATTATGATTACATTTAGCTGCTATTCTTTTCCTCTTTCTTAAATATGTTCCAATTGATTTTTTTTCTCCCTCTTAGGCGTCCTACTCTATACTATATTCTATACATATTCTGTAATTTCTTATATAGATTTTCTATAACGCCTTCCCCCACCCTCCAAAAATAAAACAGATAGGGAAACAAACAAGTAGCTGCATCTAACACAATTTGCATCTTAACACATTATTTAGGTTTTCTTGAACACCTGTATCTCTCGTTATCATTTGAAAAAAATAGAAGCTGGAACTGCGATTGGAGCGATTGGAGCTCAAAGTATTGGAGAGCCGGGGACACAGATGACACTCAAAACCTTCCACTTTGCTGGAGTTGCTAGCATGAGTATCCTTGATTGATTAAGTTTCTGCTGGAATGTCCAAATATAATTTAACTACTGGTTTGTAAGGTTTTTGGCCATTAACTGGTTCGATTTCAGTGTGATCCTTTGACTCTTATCAGATGTTACTCTTGGAGTTCCTCGTATCAAAGAAATAATGAATGGGGCCAAAAAAATCAGTACGCCCATCATCACTGCAGCTCTCAACTGTGATGATAACGTGAATGCTGCAAGGATGGTACGAGGTCGCATTGAGAAAACAAATTTGGGACAGGTATGGGATTAATTCATTGGAGGTTATTTTTGTCTTTTATGTTCTGAATATTTTAAGTTAGTTTTGTATGTGATATTCTTCATTAGATGAAGTTTATAATAATTCAAGCTCTTGATTAATTCAAATTAATTGTTTTGCCAATATTAAGAAGTCTACCTCTCTGTACAAATTTCATTAAGTTAGCGGTATTGTTCTTTCCTTGGTTGGAAATTAGGTCATCCACTTACTAAATGTGAAAACCCCCGACTAGTGAGTGAATTCATATCTGAAGTAGTTATGCTAGTTTTCGTGAAGTCCATTACCCCCCCCCCATCATCTTTGTTTTTTCTCTAAATGTTTTTTTACCTAATTTCCTCTGTTCCTAATATTTTAATTTACTGTCTTCCACGTTTTTGTCTCTTTTGAATTTTGAAGGATTGCATAGTCTTGTATCCGCTTCAGCCCTCCATCAAGTATAATTTAAGCAATCTTATTTGATTACCCCTTCATGGTGCAGGTTGCTAAAAGTATAAAGCTGGTAATGACTTCGAGATCAGCATCACTAGTTGTCAAGCTTGACATGGAAAGAATTCGAGATGTTCAATTATGTATAGATGCTAATATTGTGAAAGAATCAATTATACAAACTCCAAAACTCAAACTGAAGCACGAGGTGAGAGTTTGTTTTATAGTAATTTTTCTACTACTCTTATGATTTATATGTTCGTAATATCTCAACACCATATTATTCTGCAGCATATCAAGGTTTTGGATGTTGGGAAGTTGGAAATTCTTTCTCCAGAAACTGATAAAAGTAAAATTCATTTTCATCTCCACTCTCTCAAAAATTTGCTTCCAATGGTTATAGTGAAGGTAAAAACTTCTATGGCTTTTGTTATTAATCATCTGCTAAAAAGACTATCCTGCACCTTTTTACCCTTCATTTGATTGGATAATTCACTTGTTTATGGATGACAGGGTATAAAAACTGTGGAACGTGCCATCATTAAGAAAGAACAAAATAAAAAAATGAAGACCATCAAGTACAGTTTGCTGGTAGAAGGGTTAGTGCACGTGACACTTGATCATGTTCATTCTGCTGTCACTGTATTTCAAGTAATCTTTAATGATAACTGCATATTATTATTTCTTCTAGTTAGAATTGTGGCTCCTTTTTTAGTTTTTCCTTCTGCAAATTAGGTATTAGTTTGTTTAGTTTGGCTGGGCTTGAGGTTTCTCAATGGCCATAGTAAAATATTATTATATAGCGGAAGTTTTTGTTGAACATAATTATGGGCACCGATTTTTTTTTTTTAAACACCCCCCTCCATCCTTTTTCCCTTGTGGTATTTCAAGTTTTAACTTGCATAAGACTATATGCATCTTGATTCCGTTTAATAGCTTCCAACATAAGATCCTTGTCAACAAGCAAAGTCTGAGTGCCCTAGCACGAAAGCCATTGCGTGTTAATGCTTTAGTTTTGTTGCTTATAAGTGATCCTTTTTTTTTTTTTTTTTTTTTCCAGTTGATATACATTTTTTTAAGTTCTGTCAAATCTCAAGTTTTTTATTTTTTAGGATCCTTTTAATTATAACAAAGCATTTTGAGAAACCTGATGCATTGGCATGCATCTTGATTTCTACTATTCTGTCTAATGTATTCTCCTAAATTTCACTGGCCACCCAAACAAATTTCATTTTGGTTGGGGAGCGTCTAAGGTATTGTCAATTGTTCAGAATATAATATAAATAATAAAATCTACCTCTTCCCAACAACTTAAACTTTTGGAACGAGTGGTGATTTCACATGGTATCAGAGCAATGGTCGTGAGTTTGAACCTTGACTCTACACGCTACCCTATTTAATTAAATATTCTACATCTTGGGTCACTTATTGAGAGAGTGTCTAGCCCACATGTGAGGGGAAGTGTTAAAAATATGATATAAATAATAAAATCTCTTCCCATCAGCTTAAACTTTTGGGACAAGTGGTGATTTCACATCAATAATCGATTTTATTTTATTTTTTATAAATAGATTGAGAATCACATAAGATTCCAAAACAAGATTTACCATTTCCAAGAAATGGCTCTGCATGCTTACCATTACCCTTTAGAACATTATACATTACATCCTGTCATATAGTTGAACTCCCGATTGTTATAAATTCAATGTTTGCAAGTCTTCAAACCTGTTCCAACTTATTGCACTCATTTTAAAGGATCATTACATTTCTTCATCGCATATTCCAACAAGCTCAATTGTAAGGCCCACCATATGGATTAGAAAGATCCTCAATCGAGTGATCACAGTGAGAAATAATAAAATAACATTTTGATTGGTAGTGTAGAAATATCCCTTTTCAAATGTATCATAAGGTAGGATTTTTTTTTTCTTTTTGTTTTTCAGTCAGTTGAGATACAGTTAATTTAGCCTTGCCTCAATTGAATTTGGCCATTTTCCATTCCAGATTGTCAGTCTTGTTGAATGTGAAATGTTTAGACAAAAAGGAAGGTAGAAAACGATAGTTTTGTCACTGCCATAACAGAGAAGAAGAAAACCAATAGGGTTATGCCATATTGCTTGTCATCTTGCACAATATCTAGATAGGCATAGATAATACTAAAATATAGTACTGTTCATCCGGACTGGGTTTACCCGGATTTTTCTATGCGGGTACCTGCCCGGTTTGTTTTGGGCCGGAACTCGGTTATCCAGGTTCTGGACCAGGCCGGGAAAAAACCCGGCCCGGATGAACAGGCCTACTCAAATAGTAGTCACGTTTTGTTTCTGCTATATGTTGCAAGTTATGCACCTCTTCACTTATAAAAAAGTTCCTTTTAGTGCTGGTCTTCAAGAAGTTATGGGTACGGAAGGAATTGATGGATGCAAAACAACAAGTAATCATGTTATTGAAGTGCAGCAGACACTTGGCATTGAAGCTGCCAGGAAGTGCATCATTGAGGAGATAAAATATACAATGGAAAGCCATGGAATGAACATAGACATTAGACATATGATGCTCTTAGCAGATTTGATGACATTCAGGGTGAGGCTTTTTCCCCCTTTCGTTACATTGTATTCCTACTTTCCCCTAATGAGTTTCTTGGTTGCGAATAACAATTTTTAACGAAGAGGAATATTTTCCCAACATGCCCTAGTTTATTTTGAAGTTTACAAATGGCTTTATTAATACTGCCTAAACAATAAAATATATTGACATGCAGGGGAATTAGGAATAAGAAATCTATCATAAAATCAAAGAAAAGTCAAACTCAACTGTTGGAATAATGGTTAAAAAAGAAAGAAAGAAGAAAAAGACATTGTTGAATTAGGAAGATGTAGAAGTAAATAACTTGTCTTTTCCAAAATGAACGCTCAATTTGGGATGGAGAGAGTATTATATTTTTTTATTACCTCAAACTTAAAGCAAAACAGCTGGTTCAAATTATGCTCTTGTTCGTTGGACATATAGTCATGGTTTGGATATATGTTCATACATGGATGATTATTGCAATAGGGTGAAGTGCTTGGAATCACAAGATTTGGCATTCAAAAAATGGACAAAAGTATATTGATGCTGGCTTCGTTTGAGAAGACGGCAGATCATCTTTTCAACGCTTCCATAAATGGTAGGGATGACAGGATTGAAGGAGTAAGTGAATCCATAATCATGGGTATACCGATGCAGATAGGCACTGGAATGCTCAAAGTTAGACAAAGGTAAGAAGACTGTTTATTATACCATCTTTGAGAAGCTAGGCTTTTATGCAGCTTTAGACCTCCCATTTGTTACACATTTATGATCCACATGCATATATGAACAAAACGTCTATATAAAAAAAACAATTATATGTCAAAATTGAATGCATATAGCTAGCAATAAACTTCATCCTCTGTGACCCTCATTAAGGTGCATATTAGCTAAATTATCAGAATCCAAAAATTGTAACTTACAAGAATACAAACACCTAACCCTTTATTGCACGAGTCTTGTTGAACATATGTCCTGAGGGACATTTATTAAGTGTGATTTAATTGAATAGAAATGTCAATAAAACTGAAATATGTTTCAGAAAAAATAAATGCTTTCATATTTATTTTAACCTCTGCCTTGAAGTACCCTTAACAGAGTTATAAATTTCTCTAGTGTTTTTATCATTAACTAACTCCGAGATGGATTCCAATCAAGGCATGCTCGGCGGGTCAAATCCACAGGGTAAGGCCTGGCATAACGTTGATAAGAGATCAGTTGCATTTTTTCAGAATTGAAATCTCTGTAATTTAAAACTATAGAGTAACAAACATCATAAAAGACTGGCAAAATTTGAAATAAAAGCACGACAGTAATGGTCAACTCATAGTAAAATCAAAATTCAGAAACGTATGGATTAATCAGCCCTTTTCATACTATCAAGGTGCAGTAATTACACCTTAAGTATTGCCATTAAGGAACCCAATAATAAAACCTTTGCTAGATAATCTCCTTGAAGTTCACCTTTATGCAGTTGTCAGGCTAATTAGTTCTTAGAAATGTACAGAAATCAGGTTGGAACATTGATTAGTGAATCAATTGACTTAACCTATGTAGAACTCTATGAGGTTGACTAGGAAGGTGAAAGAGTTCTCACCGTCACATGTTTCTTTGTTTCTGTACACTGATTTGCGTTTCCCAAACCATTGACTTACTGTAATTGTTTTATGAGCAGAGTTAGTCTACCTTCAGAGCTACATTGTGGGCCAGATCCAATTCTATCTTGACATCAAAAAGTTGCTGCAAACTTTGTGGATCATTTTTGGGCAGTGTAGTGGATTTGGATTTTATTAGAATGCTCCAGTTAATCAAAGGTTGAGAAAATGTGTATATAAAGGTGAAGTGAGTACTTACTTTATTTAATGATATATCTGTTAGCTGAACATCTATTTTAAAGGTGATAAATCTTACTTTGTAAGCTTAAATTTATATTGATTCTTTAACTTATAGATTTTACCTCAATCTTCTTTCTCCTCAATTATACATTAGTTTGAGTGAAGAAATTATAATATTTGTAGAAAGGAAAATTACTTATCCTTCCCTAGTTCCCTGCTATCCTATATGCATGTAGTCAATCTGAGCTGTAAATTCCCTGTCAGAGAAGAATAAATATAAGAAAAATTCTTTTCATCAGTTACTATTCACCATCCCACACCCGACATCCTATGAAAAATATTTTCACATTCTATAAAAAAGTTATAGGTGTGAGGTGTGAGTGAATAATAGTTGATGCATAATAAATTTTAAATATATATATCGGTTTGTCGTTGGCAACATGCGTCGCAATAAATAGTAGGTTATATAGAAGACTTGTAAATTACATTACTAGGAATTCTATCTCAAAGCTCCTGAGATGTAATTGATCCTTCAAGCACAATAATATAGTGAAAATTCTTATGCGAATAATGTTACTTACAGTCGTAAAGTGTATAAATATTATATAGTCGTTTTAAAAAAGAAGTTAGATCTATTATTAAAAAATTAATTTATTTTTTATATAAATTTTATATTTATTTTTTTAAATAACTGTACGGTATTTGCAAAATGCATGTATAAGAAGTCCACACCGAACAAAGAAAAAGAATAAGGAGACGTTTGGATTCGAAAGAGATCTCATCTCATCTCAACTCATCTCACTACTATTTATTACTATTCAGCAACTTTAATTTATAAATTTTACTATTATTCACAACTCATCTTATTATTATTTATAATTTATCTCAATTCATCTCAAGTTATCTCAAATCATTTTAACTCATCTTTCGAATTCAACCGTCTCGTATGCCACATAGCAGACTCGAACAAAGAAAAAGAATAAAACATGCCACGTGTCAGACTCCAAACCAAACAGTCAAACACATTCTCGGATGAAATTCACGATGTTCCAACTTCCAAATCCCAAAACGAACAGCACACGTGTACACTTCGCACGCATAGGAATATGACTTCACCTAATCACCCCAATTCTTATCTATTTGCTATTTTGTCTTCCACAGATGTCACGAACGAGAATATGCGTAAATTTGCGTGTTTTTTTTTTTTTTTCTAAATAGATATATTTGTGATTATGAAAAAATTAATATATTTTATTTTCTTTATTATAATTATATTTTTTTAAAAAAATGCTAGTTAAAATATTAAGGTTGGCCGTGGGTAAATTATGCATATTTTCTTTTTTGAAAAACAGCAGAATTCATTATTAAAACATACGTGAATTATAGATTAATCATTTATATAAAATAAAATAAGTAAAAGTTTAAGGTTGTGTTTGAATGTTGAAGAGAGTTGAATTGAGTTGAGTTAAATTGAGTTGAGATGATAAAATATTATTAGAATATTATTTTTTAATATTATTATTATTTTAAAATTTGAAAAAGTTAAATTATTTATAATATTTTATGTTAAAATTTAAAAAAATTATAATGATGAATTGAAATGAATTAAAAAAAATTAAGTAACCAAACGAAGTTTAAGCATTTTAAAATTATACTAATTACTTTTTTTTTTTGTACTTAATATTATTATTCTATAAAAAGGGGAGAACTAAAGAGAGAGCACAGAAAGTAAGATAGGAACAGATGGGCGTGGTGGTGATTGACGGATCGACGGTGAGAGACTTCGTGAACGACGAGACCCAGTTCAAGAAGAGCGTGGACGAGAGTTTCGCGGCTCTGGACCTTAACAAGGACGGTGTCCTCTCTCGCGCGGAACTCCGCAAGGCGTTCGAGACCATCAGGCTGATCGAGGCCCACTTCGGCATCGACGTGGCCACGACGCCGGAGCAGCTCACCAAGCTCTATGATTCCATCTTCGAGAAGTTCGACTGCGATGGGAGCGGGACAGTGGATCTGGACGAGTTCAGGGCGGAGATGAAGAAGATCATGCTTGCTATTGCCGATGGGCTGGGGTCGTCCCCTATTCAGATGGCTCTCGAGGACGACGATAATCAGAGTTTGCTTAAAAAGGCTGCGGATCTCGAGGCTTCTAAGCTATCATCCTCCTGAAGAATCGTCATGGTTCTATGTATGTTTATATATATTGCTTCTTCTGGATTAGTACTTATGAATAACTACGGTTCTATGTATGTATTGCTCTGCTCCGGTGCTGAAACTCTCTTGAGCGACTAAGTTGGATAGGGCTGGTTTAAGTAGTTTTTGACATTATCTTTTGACATTATGTTTTGTATGCCAATATTTTTGTGGTTTAAGCAATCAGCTCCGATGATCTTGCATCAGTACAAATCTTGTATTTCTATAGGAAGGGGAAAAAAATATTTGGTGTGGTGTCATGGCATGGAAAATAAGAAAAATGATGAATGGTAGGAGATGAACGCCGTGACGGTGCGGAATATGGATGCCGTAGCGCAACACCTCTGCATCGCAAATTTACAAGTAACCATTTTCGCCGAGAAAATGAACCTCTCTCTCTCTCTCTCTCTCTCTTGTGCATATCCCAGTTTCATGAGAGCTCTAGGCATGGTCAGTGCAATAGGAAGCGGCCACACTTCCACACTCAGATTGGTAAGTTCATCTAAGGTAATCATGTTTCACCTCGATAAAATTAGTCTATGTACTTATTAAGAGTTTTACTCATCCTTTAAACTCTAGGAACTATTAACACTAGAATACATCTCTTTGGAATTGGGGTATAAAAGGATAATTTCCTTTTAAACAATTATCTAGTATTAGATAATCATCACTCTATCGACTTTTTGATACCCATTGAACCTTGCATATATTTCAAACCTAAGGTTGAGTTCCCATTGCAGGCGACTTAATTTATAGAGTTCAACCCCATTCCCTTTGATGTCTTATAGATAGTATCCTTTGGTAAGCCTTTTGTTAACGGATCTGCCAAATTCTGAATATATTTAATATATTCAATAGTAATCACTCAATTATTGAGTAATTGACACACATAATTGTGCCTCAAACTAATATGTCTTGATTCATTGTTATACGCTTGCTTGTAGCTACTCGCAAGGTTGTCTCACTATCACAATAAATCGTTATTGCAAGAAATGGTTTAGTCCAAATTGGTAGGTCTACCAATAAATTCCTAAGTCATTCTGCTTCTTTACATGCAGTTGCTAAGCAATAAACTCATATTCCATTGTAGATGAGTTATACAAGTTTGATTCTTTATTCCCCATGAGATTGCAGCTCCTCCTAATGTAAAGACCACCCATTTGTAGACTTAAAATTTGATTTTACATCATTCCAACTAGTATCATTATATCCTTCTAATACAACGGGTCCTCTTTGATGGTGTAACCCACTTATTGTCTCATTCAGGAGTTTTAGAACTTGAGAAATAACATTCCAATGTTGTGTACCTGAATTGCTAGTAAATTTAATCAGCATCCCAATAGAAAGTGCAATATCAAATCTAGTGCAATGCACAACATACATTAGACTTACTATCACACTAGTATATTCTAATTGGGATCTACATCTTCCTGTGTTTTCTCTCAATTAAGACAAAGATCATTTGGAGTTGAGATTGATTTTTGGTCTTCATGACTATACTTCTAGATCACTTTCTCAATATAATGAGACTGTCAAGGATAGACCATTGATTATCCTCACAATCTTAATTCCAAGAATCACATCAGCCTCTTCCATATCTTTCATGTCCAATATTGAGGAAAGAAACTTCTACGCATTAAAGATCACTTTCAAATATTAATACGTCATCAGTGTACAAACATATGATTACACAATCATTATTATCTACTTTATAATAAACACATTTATCAAATAATTCACTCTAAATTTATACGATACAACTATTTTATCAAATTTTTCATGTCATTGTTTAGGAGCTTGTTTTAAACCATAAAATGATTTAATCAATTTACAAACTTTCTTTTCATGACCAACTAATTACGCCCAAACTACTACACAGTGTTATAGTATAGTTCAGGGTATCGATCCACAGGGAGACAGAAGAAACATTACAAGACGCAAGTTTAAAGGAAAATATCAAATGACAAGATGACAAGAATTTGAAAAGTATTTTGAATTCGATCTAAAACACGTAATTAAAATGAGATTAGGGTACGGATAAACAAGCAAGTAAAGCTTTAGGTTTCCATCAACCGGATTCAATACTTTGACTTTTCCAATCCAAACTATACACATAATTAAGTATAATATCAAATTCCTAATTGGAAGATATGACAATATACTCATCTAATTTCACAAATTTAACTCTAGAATCTACTTCCCTTTACAAACCACAGTTTTCATGTATAAAAAAGAATATCAGATCTAAAGACGACATTATGTTCACAAATAATTGTGTAGCAAAAAATAACATAAATGACATGAAAAATCTGTTTAAGTCACAATCATATATTCAGAATCTTATAGTTCAATAAAATCAAACTATAGCAAGCTTTAATATAATTGTTTCAAACTTATGATATCCAAAACAAATAGAGAATTTAATCTTAGAATCTTAAATAATAAAGCTTAATCTGTGAATTGAAATATAATCAAAGCATTTTCACTAATCAATTTCTACCCAAGGCTTTACCTAAACTTTAGTTTTCCATGGGAGTACCAAAAAAAAAATATTTTTTTCTCCTCCATAACTGTACATCCTCCCTTCAAAACTATCTTATCTTATTTGAAAAGTTGCCTATTTAACTTGGTTGAAAATCTACTTATTGAAAAGTCTATCTGTTGATTTGAAAAGCTTCCTCACCATTTGCAGTTAAAGAGTCCTAATTCAGTAAAATTCTCTCCCATTTATCTACCATCCAACCTTAAAAACTAATTAGTCCACATTGAAAATAATGATCACCTACCAACCCATCAAATTTGTAAAGTCTCTTGTACGTCCCCACCAACCAATCTACTCATATCTCTATACTTACAAAGTTATTTTTTATCTAATATCTTCCAAAAAAAACTATCACCCATACAATCCTCCTCTGCCACCTTATTTGAAGTTATCATTTATTTAGATTTTTGGAAAGTTATCTCAACGTTGAAGTCTTCTCATGTTGAAACATCCTTACTTTGCTGAAAGTCTACACATCTATCCACATTGAAAGTCAACCCATGTTGAAAATGAAGAGTCTTTATTTTTTGAAAGTCTTGCTCAATTCAAAAGTCATGCTTCATTGACAACTCTTGAGAATTTTTCCAATTCAAAAATTCATTTGAATTTGACTGGGTTTTAGCTCTCTCTTTTATGGATTTTGAAATTGAATATAAAAATGTACTTAGAAATATCTAAAATAAATAGAACCTAAGTTCAAAAATACAAATTAATTCTATGATTTTTATTCATATTTTAGCATTTTAGTCTAATAATAGTGTATTTACAGTGCAATTTTGTATACTCATCATACCTCCTGACTTGCTTACTGCTATTCACTAACAATTTCTATGCAAAAGAGATTAAAGAGACTAAATCATTAAAATAGGCTACCAATTCACACTTTCCTAATTGACATATCAAACAATTTAAGGAATCCAATAACACATCAAGATCAATCCCTCTATAGCAATTCACAGAGTGTGTGTGTTTTTCAAGCCATAATCATCTTACCACTAACCATGACAAATGCAACATCAAGAATGTCTCAAGCAAAAGGTTCAACTCCATAACTCACGGGTATAATAGCGTTTCGTGTAAAGGCTTTCTCTATGGAGTTGACAAGTGGTGTACACACAATCACATAGAGATTTAGGTAATTATGAATCAGCAACAAGCAAGCATTAATCTTATGATAGAAACACTAACAAATGAGAATTTAATCATTCTTTTCACATGTTTACTCGGGATCAGATCTATCAAAAGAAAATGTTGCAATGTGGCTGAGGTTAGGCTATATGAAAAAGGAGGAAGAAAGAAAATGATTCAAAAATTTCCAAGTACATACCTAAGGAATCTTATTAAACATATTAATAAACCACATTCCTCACTTGATATACTCTTTAGCCTTTCAAATTACCGAATAATGTTTTTTTTTTTTAACAATTTGGTGAACAAGTATGTCACCTTGGTATTCTACTATTTCTACCTAGCCTTGGTATTTTTGCTTTTGAAGCTAACTCACTTGAACACCTAGTAATTCGTATTCTTCCCATTTTTTCTATTTTTTTATTGTTCATAAAAAAAAAAATTTCACATCTAATATTTACTTGAAAATAACAAGGGTGGGAAAAATCATTGGACTAAAGACTCCAATGTGGAAATGTATGGATAATGTAGGTATATGAAGAAGAAAAAAAAGACTATATATGTTTCTTAGCTCAAAGTTGGCTACTAGGGGTCTATAATTGAAGAGAAATGATACTTGCAGTCGTGAGTGTGCAAGAGTCATGCAATTACTTTAAAAAATTGAATAAATACGGGATCCACATGAAAAAAATTTAATTTTTTAATAGTGGACTCCACACTTTTTCAAAACGTCTGCACGGCGCTTGCGCATTCCACGACTGCATGTAACATTACTCATAATTGAAATGGTTGGCTTGAAAGACTCAAACATTAATTCTAAGTTGACTTTCATCATATCCCAAGTATATCCACTATCACACCACCAATCATGCAATGATATTTTCAAAAGAAATGTTTAATTCAAAAAAAAAAAATCAATAAATACTTATCACAATTTTCAGCATTTGTTTGCAGAAATCCTCTCCAAAACTCACACATAAAGACTTAAGCAAAAAAGTTCTAAGATACATGTGTCAAACTACCATTTTACCACAAAACATGGATGAGTGCATTAGATATCCTATGAATACCTTAGCATAATGATCAAGATGAGTTTGTTGAATTCACTAAGATGACTATGTATGAAAATGAGCACACATGTGAAAAGATGTACATGTGATGCTAATTAAAAAAAAATTATGTCACGTGTAAAAGTGCCACAGAGTTCCAATAAGTATTTATAAATGCATAATTTGCACCACCCCCAACTTAAACGATACATTGTCCTCGATGTTTAAGAATCAAAACTAAATAGATAGTAACTGAAGAAAGTAGAATACACTTGATGTGTGACATGAGCAACCCATTTACCATAAGAGATGGCAAAGTGAAATGGCAAAATGACACTATCCTACAAATAGAAAATAAAGAAAACAACAACAAACAAAATGAAAGAAAAGAAAAAAACAAAACAAAAAAAGACCTGCATGGTGGTTTCAAGGTTGATAAATTGGGTTTCCAAGTGGAATGTCTTCCACTTCAGAAATTTGTCAATCAATAAGTATTTTTAGGTGTTCATCATTTACTTTAAAGACCCAATTATCCCTAGGATCCTCTATTTCTACCGCCTCATTTTTAAAAATATGTTTCACTACAAAGAAGTCCACCTAGGCTGAAGTTTTTCCGGGTGTTTGTGAAGTCTAGAATCATATAAGTATACTCAGTCATTAGGCTTAAACGTCTTCTTAAGAATATTTTTATCATGAAACACTTTCATTTTAGTTTTATAGATTTTAGAGTTCTCATAAGCATCATTTCTCAACTCTTCTAACTCGGCCAACTGAAATTTTCTAAACTTACCCGGCTCTCCTAGGTCAAAATTAAAATGCATGATGGTCCAATAAGCTCGATACTTGAGCTCTACAAGTAGGTGGCTGATAAAGTGTTGGAAATGTATAATTAAGTTATTTAAGCGAATATTATGTTTCATCAAATAAGAGTTACGCAACTTAATTACACATCAAATTTTAGTATCAGACTCCAAGTCAATTGATGCCAATATTTTTCACCAAAAGTTTCACATTTGCGTCTAAAATAATTAAACACTCGTATCATAATTATATGTGCAGAGCATTTATGGAAAGGGTGAGAGCAGAGGGCATTATTGGAAGATGAAGTGTGCTAAGTCATGAAAGAGGGATAGTAAGGCACAAAAAGCAGCTGGGACGTGCAAGGAGAGAGGGGAATCACGCGGAACGGATGAGGCCAGTTGCTAGCGGGTGCAGGGGCGACGTTGCACGTAAGGACCGGATGCCCAGTTTTCCTTGGAGGCGGAGATTGTTTTGGTCTGGAGCAGTTTTATTTTTTTCGCATCATTTTTTTTTCGCTCTCGGCAGTTTTGCGTCTTCTTGAATTTAGCGTCTTTAGCATTTTTTACTGCAACATTTTTTTTTGTATTCAACATTTCCGTTTAGAGTAGTAACTAGAGATGTTGGGATTTAATCTTTTTGGGCATTTTGCTAATCTAGAGATGATAGACTAGATTTTCAACTTGAGATTCAAGGAGTAACCCATGATTGCTTGGGGTTGGATTTTCTTTGATATTTTGTGATTTTGATAATTAACTTGTTGGATTACTTTTCAATTTGCATTTAGAAATGATTGAAGTTCTTTGTTCTTAGTTTAGCTCAGTTGTAGACGTAAAGGCACAATTGATACTTGAACAAGTAACAAGATTTTGATGGTTTTCTTTCACTGGTTTACAGTTGTGAGATAATCTATCGAGTAGTTTTATTATACTAAAAAAGTTGTGATTCATTACTATATTATCCAACCATGATTTTTAGGAATGAGAGAATAGTTGAGAGAAGATGAAAAGAAAAGTAAATCCATCACCAAATCAGTGGGTGAAAATTGCATCCCAAGTATTTGTTTTATTGTTTCTTACAAGTTTAAGTCAATTTCTATACATTTTTTTCTAAACCTCTTGATTCTTAGCAATTTTAGAAACATAGATTCACATTTATCTTTAGCTTTACTCATGCTTGAACTTCCAAAACAGCCAACAATTTCACTCTTAATTCAGTCCACACTCCCTTAGTAAATAGCTCCAATTTTGGTGTCGATATAGTTAGTGGTCAACCTTTGAAATTTATTTCTTATTTGTTATTTTTTTTGTTCTTTGCTAGATGTTTTAGTTTAATGTTTTCTTATCCTTTTGAAATTTCTTGTCACCATAAACGGTAATATGTTGTCTTTTGAATATGAAACGTTTGCTTAATTTCCATTGTCCCTGTGAATTAGATTTTGAGATTTACCCTTGTATTACTTTGACAGCTTCTACGCTTGGAAATCGAAATTAAAAGCTGATCAGTGGTAAGGCTTTCCAAAAACAAGCCTATAAGGTGACGTACCTAAGGGAATTTTGAAAGCTGTACGGTAGGTCCAAAGTGCATCAACTAGTTTTAAAGACCAATCTTTGCGATCATGGTTTATTATTTTATCTAAGATTTGCTTAATTTTCATATTGGCAAGTTCTACTTATCCACTTGTCTGAGGATGGTAGACAGCAGAAATTTTATTAAAACTCCCATATTTTCTCATCAAAGCCTCAAATAAACAGTTGTAAAAATGTTTGTCCTGGTTACTAATGATAGCATGTGGTGTACCAAACCGAGACAACACATTTTCTTTAAAAAATTTTATTACCATCTTATTATCATTGCTCCTACAAGCTCTTGCCTTTACCTATTTTGACATATAATCTACTGTCATAATAATATATTGGTATCCAAAAGAAGGAGGGAACGGTCCCATGAAAAAAAATACCCCAGAAATTAAAAATTTCAATCACTAAGATCGGATTTAAGGGCATCATATTACGACGAAACAAAATTCCTAACTTTTGACATATTTCACATGAGCGACAATAGATGTTTGCATTCTTAAATAAGGTGGGCTAATAAAATTCACATTGCAGAATTTTTGTCGTAGTTTTTTTCATTGAAAAATGGTCTCCACAAGCTTGAGTATGACAAGATTCTAAAACACTAGTAATCTTCTCATCAGGGATGTAACACCTTATAATTTGGCCAGGGCAATATTTGGAAAGAAAATGTTCATTTGAATAGAAATTGCATACCTCAGCCATGGACTTCCTCTTGTCTTGCGCACTCCAAAGTGCCTGTATCTCGTCTGTAGTCAAATAATTCACAATATGAGCAAAATCGTTATTGATAGAAACGATGCCCTTACTTGCAACAAACAAAACAATGATATTTTTTCTTATTGTTTTGATATTTGGGGTTAGGCTTATTTTCTTTAACTTTGTTATCCTTTTTTGCATGGAACTTATTCTTCTACTTGTTTTTGTTAACGTCAACGATGTTAATCTTTGTTTTCGTTTCAAAAGAATCATCCTTTTTGTCTTTATTCATAGAATCTTCTTCAATGCGTAAATGATGTTGAAGGGATTCTAAAGAATGTTTTTTTATCATCATGCTCAAGCTTCCTCTTGTAATCATTCCATGTTGAGGGCAATTTTTTAACAATTTCTCCCACTAAGAAATTTTCAGCAATATCAATTCCCATCAATTTAAGATTACCAACGATAAGCAATAATTCATATACTTGGCATAAAATTGGCTTATCATTTTCTCGTCTTAAAATCTATAAAATTTGAAATAATAAGAATTTCGATACCTACTTCCTTAATTTTATATTTTGTTTCCAAAATTTTCCATAAATCTGTTTCTAAATGAGCAGACCAACATACATCATAGATCGAATTGGACAACGCATTGAGGATGTGGCCTTTGCATAAAAAATAGTCCTCTTTCTGCTTCCTTCACTTCTCCTTCAACTTGACACTTTCTTTTAGAGTAGGATTGAGAATCGCCTCCAAGTCATCTTCCAAAATTTATGCGAGTTTCAAAGTGGTGAGGAAGAACAACATCTTTTACTGCCAGTGAATGAAGTTCTGACCATCGAAATGATCAAGATGAACGAAATCTTGGTTCATCACTTGAATGGATTGCATCGCCTCATAATAGAAATTATGTTCTAAAACTATTAGAAAACTATCATGGAAATAATGGAATCATGAAGGTAGAAAATAAAGATTTGGACTCCAAGACTTGATCGTAACGATGATTTTTTTAGAACATATTTTATTCCCTTTTAACGTGCTATAGAATATTGACAAAATTGTTCCTAAGATACATTGAACCTCTCTCTCTTCTCATTGTTCTACAATAACACTTTCATAGAACATCTCAAAAACACCATTTTTTTAGAATTACAAATGGAGAGATATACTTGAGAGGGAGAACTTTAGTTTTTATTTTCTATTCTAAAATCTGATCAGATCAATTATTTTATAACCACTGCATTCCAATGGCTAGAAAGCAACTAGTTTTCTTGTTACGTAACAAATGCCGTCTAATGGCTAGAAAACGACTAGTTTTCATGTTACGTAACAAATGATGTATAACAGATAAAAAAGGGCTAATTTTCTATTTTTGTAACAAATATTGTCTAATATTTCATTATTCATATATTTTAATAAGTTGATGTTCTCCATCAAGATTTTATTTACATATAAGGAAAATGAGATATTACATTATTATTTAAAATACCCAAAAATAATTTTAGCATTTTAATAAAATCTAACACAAGCAAAACCCTGTGAATAGGTCGATTTATACCATCTTTTAGTTGAAAGTTCAAACCAATTGGGATTTAGATTAAACCATACACACATTATATAGGAGATAATAGAACCTTAATTTCCTTTTACCGGTAGCTACTGGATTTTGCTGTTGATGAAAATGCAAGGGAGAAACACAACCCAAGCCGATTAAAATCTGATTCCTCAACACATCAAGGATCTCTCAGAGCCTGTATAGTCTTTGTTTACTGGAGGAGATATGATTCAAATTCTCAAATCATTAATAGGACCGACCGAAAATGAAGACACATTTATCATAGCTACTAGAAAACACTTGTCTGAAGATCCTGCAATCCAGGATCCACAACTTTGGATTCCTTCTCAGCTTCAGTTGTCCCAAAGACAATAGCATCAAGCTTAGGAGGTTTCTGGAAACGTGCACCGTGTCAGAAATTAAATGTAGTATTTCATTCATTAGCTCCAATTCATGCATTTAAGGTTTTAAATTTACCATGTTTCGAATTAGCGCCCAATTGACACCCCAGAAGAAAGGGTGACTCTTAATTTCATTTGTCCCTTCCCGAGAACCCAATCGGTTTTTGGGATCCCTGTTCAACAGACGATACATCAACTGCTTCGCTTGGAGACTAACCTGGAATGGAAGACATTAGCTCTTTTTCAACACCACAGCATGTTTGGTTTATACTCATTGTGGTTATATGTGATTAGGGTAGTTTCCAAACTCATACATAACTTCCTCTTTAAAAGAACAAAAACAAAAGAACTCATGTATAAGGTATGTATGTAGGTGGGAATGTAAGTTTGAACCTTTGGTAAAAATAGCTCCATGCAGTATTTAAGTGAAATGTGCTTCAGTTTTAAGTAAAAGAATCATATTTCTTAAGTTTGCTAGTTTTGGTTTCAGTTGCAAAATCATTCCATGATGAAATTCGCCCGGGGGTGGGGGGCTGTCTTCGTGTCGTTTCAGTTTCACTGTTACTTTTCCAAATGCTGACCTATGGGAATTTCTTGCCAACTGCTTTGTTTTTTTTTTTTTTGCCCCCAAGGGAAGAGCACAATAGATCCATAAATGATGAGTTAAATAAAGCTCGGGATGTTTTTTAAGAAATCATGCCAGTTTTATTAGGCAGTAAACGTGACAAATAGTTTAGGACCAAGATATATCTCACCAGTATTCTTCTTGAAAACTTAAGATCCTTTTGCAGAATATTGGAAAATGTCTTTTGCCTAGTCTTTCCCCTAAATGGTGTATATCCATAGAACATCTCGTACATAATAATACCTGAGAAATGGAGCAGTCAATCAGCAAGGTAGTGTAAGCTATACAGTTCTCAAGAATGGTAACAATAAATGCAATAGTATAGCGTGCTCCGCATGTCACTGATAATATTGGTGTACAAGTAATGCAAATCAAGTATGATTTGTTATGGTTTACATGCTTCAAGAATGAGAAGACCAATGCATATCTTATCATTTCTTATGGACAACTTGTGCATTTGATTTTATAACAATATTTAAATTTTGAAATTTTCTTATCTAATGGATGATCAAGATCAAATAGTGATGATTTGCCTGCAAGTGTTTTAGATTATGTTAGGAAAACCAATATCAATCTCTTCCATTTGAATCAGGAAATTGGAAGAAGCTCTCCTTCCAGAAATACAATTAAATAGAATCATATCATACTCTGACATGATGGTGGAAACTTGCTCATGAAAAAGATAACAGAATTTGAAATACCTAAGAAACAATAAGCTTGGCTTATGCTAGTGTTAGAAAGTGTTTTTAATCTTTTGCATATTGTTCATTGATTTTCTTAAAGCTTAATCTCAGAGTTGTTATTGGTTCTCCACTTCCCACAAAGGATTAAGCATTTCAGATTGCTAGTTTCCCAAGACTAAAGAGCTTTCTTTCTTTTAGTAAATAAATTTACATATTTGTAATTTCCAATTTTTTTGTTTTGTTAAAACATTTATAAAGGGTTGCATTAGTATCCAACTGTAAAGCTTTTACATTTACATTTGGATGGTTTCATGTTTCTAATTTGTATTTCAAGTTTTCCCCCTACCAAGCCAAAGTTTTTAAAAGAAAATCAAAGCCTGGTTTAAGTTAATATATGCACTTCGGATGCCTTATTTTATGAATAAGATAAAAATCTACCGAGAGCCCACCAGTCCACCGCACTAGTATGGCCTGCCCCAGTTATGATTTCCTGCAAAGAATTGAAAGTAATTGGACATTCACATAAAATTCTGAAAATGACAACAGATGAGTCAAAATTAAATCTTATAGATGCATTGGATCTAAAAAAAGTTGTCTTAACAGGTGAAGATACAATTTCTAGGTAGAAACTACACAAGGTGACAGGTTTGCTGAACTAAAAAAGAAAAAGCAGTGAATGAGGGTAAGTCATATCTCTTCTCACCATATAAAACATGTCTATTTAAAGCCTATCTATACATCATATAATTTTTAAACTCCTCTGAAACTACATCATCAACTATCCCACTATATTATTACTAGATGACAATTAGCACTATAAAGTCACATTATCCTCTCCCCATTTTGTATTATAATTATCACTATTATTTTTTGTTTGATTGGTAATTATCACTATTATTATTATTATTATTCTCATTAAGTTAAGTTTATAAAATTAAAAAACAATATATCAAATCAAATTAGTATTTTTTTTTATAATTAGCAGTCTTTTAGTTTTCTATTTTCTGTTTTCTCAACTTATTCCCTTTTCTATGACACACTATATCAAAATGGTTTTTGGTCCATCTCTTCACTAAAGTAAAGTTTGTGAGGTTTATCTTCAACAAAGGAGAGTAAGGGAATAGAAGATCAAATAGCTCAACCAAAATTTTAGATATCAAAATGCTAACGTTTACGCTCTTTTAAAGGTTCTAGTTATGGTATAATGCCTCAAAGTGTGACAACTTAGTTAAATAGAATATTTTTCGTTTCCTCAATTTAGTTATTTCCTCAAAATGAAACACTACATGAAGATGAATTTTTTCTGAGACAATTAGTGAAATTCTTCTAAGATAGACATGTTAAGATCCAGTAACTGTAACGATATTCAATTTTGACATACCGGAGCTATGTACTCCTCAGTGCCAACAAAAGAATTTGATGCTCGCACAGGTTCAGCCATGAAGATAGGATTCTGATGACCTTTGTGTTGCGGTTTCTTTTCAGTTGTACCTGGAATCAAAAGCTGCAAAGAGCACAGCC
This sequence comes from Juglans regia, assembly GCF_001411555.2. Lineage (NCBI taxonomy): Eukaryota > Viridiplantae > Streptophyta > Magnoliopsida > Fagales > Juglandaceae > Juglans > Juglans regia. Next base: position 9,116,144 of record NC_049905.1, read on the forward strand.
AAAACCATCATATTTATTCCAAAGTCTCAAAAAATGATTGGATGTATGCCAAGATTTTTTCTTTATTTTTGCTGAAAATATTTATGCAATAGAAGATTTGATAACTAGAATACCTGAGGTTTGCAGGATGTCAAACATAACAAATCAAAATCTGTTATGGACACGTGCCCATTGCGCTGGAGTAAAACGTTTTCAGGTTTCAAATCCCAACTACAAACATTTTCATTTGTACCTGGAATCAAAAGCTGCAAAGAGCACAGCCAAACCATCATATTTATTCCAAAGTCTCAAAATATGATTGGATGTATGCCAAGATTTTTTCTTTGTTTTTGCTGAAAATATTTATGCAATGGAAGGTTTGATAACTAGAATACCTGAGGTTTGCAGGATGTCAAACATGACAAATCAAAATCTGTTAAGGACAAGTGCCCATCGCTCTGGAGTAAAACGTTTTCAGGTTTCAAATCCCTGTAAATTATCCCTGTAAGGAAATCAGCAGGATATTCATTAAAACTATGAAGATGCAAGAATGCAAGGATTTATCTAATTAGTCCATTGTCTAATCCACTATACCCACATCAAGCTGTGGTGACAAACTGCATCAATATATAATGTCAAGCTTTAAGTAGCAGAAAATTTCAGCATTTACACACTGCTTAGGTATCTTAAATATCATTATGCAGGTACAAGGAACACACTTCAGGACGCAAGACAGAAAGGTTCACACAACAATCAGTAGGGCCATCTTGACACAAAAACAAAATACTGTGATAGCATCAGATGTGGAAACAGCTGGGAAAATACTAGCTTGTCAAGCTTGTTCAGATAGACTTCCTTCAGTTACTCGCTGACTATTTTTTTGAATTACCATTTACCAAAACCATCACTCATTACATATATGCTGTATACTGTTTAATAGAAAGACGCATACATAATGCACAGTAGCCTACCCTGACAGTGAAGGTACTCCAATGCAATTATTAGCTCCGCAGCATAAAATCTATAGTTATCAACGACTGCAAGTCAGTTCCAATAAAACTTAGCAACATTAGCAATCACAGAAATAATACGGCTTTGATTGATAGACCAAAAAATTTTCATAATTGCCCAAAGGATTGAAATTAAATGTGTGCAAAACTTGGCTAAAAGCTTTTGTAACTTGTCCAATAATGTAGAGGAAAAACTACCATAAATTTATATTTGCTTAGACAAACAATTCCTTTAGCACTCAGTAAAAGGTCATTTATCAGAACGATTAGCTGCAACTTGGTACCCAAAGAAAAACTTTCCGAACACTGTCTAGGTATCATTTCCTCATTTGAACATCGTGGTGAAGATCAGAACAAAACGAAGTAACTATTAGTATCATGAATACCAAAACAAATGAAAAAGGGTGAATCCATGCGAGCATTAGATTTATTATTCATACAGCAAGGGGCTCATCTGTTTGCAACTTCGGGGATGCCAATCAGAAAAACGTGACGCAAAAAACTAGCTTTTAAGCTGATCAAATTAGAGTGGCCTAAGAAAAGTATGAGTATAATTGGGATTGAAGTTACCATTTTTTTTTTTGTATTGTTCCATTAAAAATGACTCCTATCACCGGTGACTAAGAATACCCCTCTAATTCATGAAACTGTAGAAAAGGGATCAAATGTCTCAAATTCTTCTCGCAAAAGTATAACTGCAAATGGATCACTTTGAATACAGAAAGAAAAAATAAAATAGAATCAGCTTTCAGACTATTTTTTTATAAGTAGCTTCCACACTATGTATAAGCTACAGGATAAGCTTGGATAAATTTTTGTCCAACTACAAAAGCAATATCTTTAAATCATTATTCTATGCTCATGTTATCTTAGCTAACTCTCAAACTCGTTACAAAATGATTTTCCTTATTTATTTTATTTGATTGGAACAGTTTGCTTTTATCTGTTAAACATTTACCTCACTGCATCTTCCTTCAGGACCTTTGTAGGTTGTCTCTCCAAAAGCAGGAAGAGTTCTCCACCAGGGCAGTAATCAGTTATTAGACAAACATGTGTTTTGGTCTACAAAGGAAATACCTTGATTGTATCAGATTCTTGTTAAGTAGTCGAAGAATCAATTTAACTCCTGCAGCTCATAGTTTTTTCTTCATTGAAAACCATCTCCTTTATTACTGAAATTTATAGAGATATTTCTAACCTGAAATGATGCATACAGTGTGGGAAGAAAAGGATGATCTAACATGTCAAGGATTTGTCTCTCTGCACAAGCTCTATGCACCTGTGGAACATGAAGAAAGGAGCTACATGTATAGATGTGGAAGAGTAACAAGAGGACATGATTAATGAACTACTTACAAAAAATTTACTCAACGTGTAGAGAAATAGGAGGAAACAAATTATAAAACTTAATATCCGAGTTGTACATATTTACTTGTCCCTTGAAGTTGAAGCAATAAAACTAAAAAAAAGGCCCTAAATTGGCCCAGTAAGATGGTAGTATCTTCCAGCTACATCGTGCCATAGAGTTTATTTAATGTAGTGATAAAAGAATGGATGAGATTCCTTGTCTATTCAAAGGTTCATTTTATTATTTGCCTCAGTTTAGACGGTAGTAACACAATGTAGTAACACATAACTTAAAAGTTATAATTACATTCAATCAAGCAGCAAGAATAAACTTGGATCTCTAAAGCGAAGATAGCCTAGCTAAAATATTACATAAATGTAAAACAGAATCCAATAAGAAGTGATAGGTATGCTTGACTTCCCGCTAAAAAAGAAAACATAAAGGTAAATAAGATGTGTATAACCAATTTCAATACCTTGTTACGGTTGAGCATAACACTTTTATCCATAGCCTTCATGGCAAAATTCAGACCACTTCCGCACAATTCCACCAAATGCACACTGCGATACCAGTCATGAGTCATACAAATTATCCAAAACACATACAAGATTAAATCAAGATTTAAGATAAAAAGGGGGTATCAAATATAGACCATAATAAAGTCAACAAGCTCTTGTGAAGATTTCCAAGCAAAAGTTCAGCTTCCATTTGCATCTTACTAATATCTTTAGGTAGCAGATACTAGGCTAGAACAACTTTGATTTTGTTATCGAAATCAGCCATTTCTACTTCTAACTGATAGAATATAGTTAACACTACTTATTAACATCAATTGAGTAACCCTAAGTTGTTATACGGGCTTTGCAGTTGAGGTCAAAATACTAACAGTACTTCCAAAGGTATTGGTGTAAGAGATGGTCTCATTCTAAATAGCAGAGTATGTGCAAGTCATATTTATGTAAATAAGGTATCATAATTTCTAAAAACAACATTATGGGTTTTAAAAAAAACAACATTATGGGTTTCAACCGAGACGTCAAGTATTGGCAACAGCTTGAGTCACTCAGCTGTTTAATAATGACAACCCAAGAAGTCAAGAAATTAATGTTGGATTCATGGGGACTGCATATTATACTATTCTAGGTCTTGTTGCAACTTGTAAAATTCCAGCCAAACAAACTTAAGTTTCCATGGCATTAAGTCTGACTCCACTCTATATACTACAGTTATTATTGCCGCAAAACTGATGGGAAAAATGGAAAAGAGCATCATACGTCCCAGTATCACCAGATCCCAAAGGTTTTATTGGCCTGAAATGTTTCAAGCCTATCTGTTCTCCACTATCTAGAATCTGCAAACGGGTTACATGAGCAAATTAGAGAGATAAAGGGGAGTAAAATTCAAGAAAAGATAGGAAAGAAAATCCAAATACTTGAAGAGGCAATGAGGAATGTTGAAAAATATAGCATAAATCTTAAGAAAAAGACAAATATCTTCAATAACCATATTTTAAGATTAATACCTTTTGGATAGCTCTCCAAGAGGGGCTGTCTTTCCTGTGAGGTTTTGGGCGAACTACCTTGGAATGGTTAATCCATAAATCTTCTGGTTTCTGTGGTTGGAAAAAAAAATACTTGTAGTAATTGTTTACGTCCAAAAGCTTTTCAGAAAATGTGTTTCAAGGGGACATTACCAAATTAGCATCAGGAAGCTCTCTCACTGCATCATCAACATTTTCTGCAGTTTCTTTGACCTAAGAGCAGATGTCAAGTCAAGATGTTTAAGAAACCCACCAATGTTTTGTAGCTGTAAGCTGTAAACAAGTTGAGATTTTCACTCCCCCTTTCCTCTATCCCACCCAAATTAAAAATAAAAAATAAAGAGAAAGAAATCATGTTAAGAAACTAATACGCAGTGACCTCTGAATTGATATTTGTAATTTTGCACACCGTTATACCCCAAACAAATCCAAAAGCAGATTATGAAAGAAATAAAGCAAGCATTTGAAAAAGGTGTAGACCAGTTTTTCACTCTCTTTTGCAGTGTCTTCTGGAATGCAGTTGTGAAGTGGCTCAATGTGTTGACTACCATCTAATTGTACCCCAATAAAATACTGTACTTCACCCTGTTGAACAAGTAATATTCTGATTAACTCTCTTGTTAAGATCACATTATGTACTTGTGAAGATTATTTGCACTGTGCATACTTTTTGATCACGCATGGGTTGCAAATGAAACAGGTTCCAGAACTTTTTACCTGAAATGAGTGTAAAAGCTATTTATTAAGGAGGGGATAAAAAGTACTTTGTTAAGTAGCATTTCATTTATTTATTTTACATAGAGTAGAAATTGTATAGAGAAAGCACACCACTCTTCGTGTAGTTAATGAGCTGGACCGTGACTTCTGTCTGGTTGTCAACTGCCTCTCTAATTTTCCTCACAGTTGCAGGATCAGTTTCGGGTCCTTGCAGAAACCTATAACATCCAAACAAAATAGATATCTTTGTTGAATCTTATAGGAATAAGAAAATGCACTGAACCTTGGCTAAAATGCATTCCCTTTATTACTGGATGGAGATACATTCCATTTTGCATCATTTTCATACTTCAAAACATCAAACAATTTTGAGGCACACCTGCAATTTCTTCCCAGGATTTCTTCACGACTATACTCCGTAAGTTCTAAGAAGCTATCGGATGCAAAAATCTGAAGATTCGAATAATAAGAAACATTATAGAAATATTCATCAATGTGCTTAGTGAAATCCAAATAACATAGTTAGAGCAAAACAGATAGTTCCAAGTAGAAATCTTACAATAGGATTATCAGGGAGCCTTGGATCTGTAATGACAAAATTTTTCTCGATGCGCTCAAGTGTAGTAGCAAGATCAATACCCTTTCTCATTTCCTTCTTCCTTACTCTGTCATCAACATGGTCAAGCCACTCATCATCATTACTTCCATCATCATCCATAGCAGTTTCAAAGTCAAGACTTCCCTTAATGTTGGATTGACTTTTCCTAATAATCCTGATCACAGGTAGAAGAGCCATATGAGAAAGGAGCTTACATTATATACAAAGACAGTGATAAAAAAGTGAAGTCAAATATAAAAACTGCATTTGAAAGTATGCTTATCATTCCAGACAGGATGCTATACCCCATAAAAGAACGCCTACTAGATTTTCTCTGTTTCTTTTTAGGTAACTCACTGAGGCCCTGCATTGAGCTTCTAGTGCTTGCAAGTGAGTTCCTCCTAGGTGGAACAAAACTCTCTGAGTTTCTCCTTGCTAGTGATTCAATCCTCTCCTCTTCCTTGCCACCTCCTGATTTTCTGAAGGGGCGATTTATTGATTCGCTGAGTGCACGAGGTCTCTTCACTGCCTGCACAACCTCAGAAACAGAACTGGTAGCCATCTCTTCCTGGCGAGCTGCAATAGACAGTGTATTCAATTAAGCCTAAAATTGTTTGTTTTTTTAGAAGTACATCTTGAACACTAAATCATATTTTAAATCAAAATCGTTTTTTCTAATTTGCAAAATACGTCTTACCACTAACAAATTATGATACCTTGGGAATTTTCATGACTATAAACCCATTATCCAGTATTCCTGTTGGGTTTTTCCTTTCCTGATCGTCTCAGTGCCATACTGGAATTCTTAGAATGCTGGTGGTTTCTGATATTCTGGGGAAATTGCTAGTGTCTAATTTGATTGAAATAACTAATGCAAAAACATAGAATGTTCAGTTTCTTTGCAGTCTGTTTATCTCCACAATAAAATAACGCTTCAGTTCTTGGGTTAATGCTGGCTTACATACTTTTGCCATGTTTGCAGTAAACAGATAAAATCAGTACATTCCAGAATGGTTGAAGTTAGCTTCTGCTTACATTTTGGAGTAATGCTTGTGTTACATCTATCATATTCACAACAAATAATCTACAACACCTCAACGAATGCCTCCAGTTCCTGTAATCCATTTCTTACTAGAAACAAATGGGGCCTTAGACATTATGAGTAATCTCAAGGTTCCTAAGATAGAGGTTTCTTTAGGATTATCAGGATGGCATTTCCAACTATACTTGAAATTCCTGTAAAAAGTTACAAATAGTTAATTGGAAGGACTTGCCTCTGTTAGAATGAGTGTCCAAGCCCAGTGTGTGTTCCTCATTGTTGAGTTATGGCAGTTGTACATATAATTTATCATTTATATCGCAGTTTAATCAAGTTTGTTTTGGGGGAAACTTTCTATTGTTCCAGTCTTTAGTCTTTAGTTTACACTAATTCTTGAGCCATGCAAGAATTGTATAACTATCCTTGATCTTTTTCTCTCATAGTTTATAAGAAAACGATTATAGAATCCTTTTTTTCATCATCCAACTCCATGGAACTCAACTAAATTCAAATAGAACCCAAATTTCATTAGAGGCTCTTTTTTCCCCAATAACAAATAATGAGCCCCAACCGAATATGAAAGAAAGAGAGAGGATGTGGCGCAATATATACCATCATATCGAATCAAGGACTCTGGCAATCCATTGGGACGCACCATTTTATCCCTGGACCCCTCTGTATGCTTGCTAACCTCCATTTGCATCCTGCCAAATCACCAAAGCAACAACAAAGATAAGGAAAGCATTCCATTATTGCCAAATTAATAAATTCCCAGCTCCCTGTCTTTCCATCACCATCCATCAACGATTGGACGGTAAGAAGTTCATCACCCATGCCCATGCTCATAGCTTAAAAGGCCGGACCACATTCCATATCACAATCAAAGAATTGAATCCAGCAAGGGACAGTGTTGTGGGGGCAACACAGTTGGCCGAAAAGTTGGTTCTTTAATACGGAGACATCCTACATGCTTGATCATGATCATGCTAGGAAGAAGAGGTAGTCCCGGTGTTTCTATTTTTTTTTTTCCCCAACATTTCACATCCCCATTTATCAATCACTTGATTCTGGTAACATCGTTGGCCAAAAAAATTTAGGTTGATGAATACAAAAAGGATAGAACTTTTCAAAAACATTTCAACTCATTTATAAAATTGACTTGTGTTTTTTCAACGTATGAGAAGCAAATGTTTCTTTAATAAGTGATATATATCAGTTTTTTAAGTTTTACTTTTTAAAAAAGTAACCACTCTTCTCACTTATTATATATTTACAAAAAAATCAATATGAAATCATTTTTACGTATTCTTTTAGAATGTTATGTATAATAAATATGTAAAAATAAATGTATATAATATAATTTTTTTTTTCAACTTCCTCCAATCGAAAATTGTTACGTGTCCTTAAGCATGTGATAAGTAATTTTTAAATATATGAAGTAATTTTTAAAAAAATATTATTATAGAGTTTATTCACAAGAAAAGTAGAAAAAAAAAATTATAGAGTTAATTTTATTTTATATGAAAATTTTTGTCCAAATAGAACTAACCCAATAAATTTAATGATTTTTCCAGTGTCGTCCTTAATGGGTGTAACAGTGAGTAAATTCCAAAACGGCGTGCCATCTTTCTTGTAATTGAGCAACCTCCCACAGAAGCTCGACCCTGCCTCTAATGTCTCTCTTATCTTCGCTACGTCTTCTGGGTCTGTATCCTTACCCTGTAAAAACCGACTGAGACAGGCAGTCCCCACCACGCCAAATGTCATTAACAACCTTCACATGATCACATGCATATATGACAGTTATTACAGTTGAAACTGAGGGGAAATGCACAATATTATTACCAGTTCCGACCGACCACCTCTTTGGATGTGTACCCTGTCATCCTGAAGAATCCTGCACTGGCGTACATTATCGGACAATCCGGTTTGGTCGCGTCGGAGACCACAAACGTTTGTTGGAACGTTGATAAGGCGTCCCTTAGGTCCTCTGATATTCTCGGAATCCCACTCTCTTTCCCTCCTCCGTCTTCCGATAAGTCGCCGGAGCTTCTCATAGAGTTGTTCGAGTCTCTTTTTGGGTTTCCAGGCTGGTTGTTCGAGTCATTGACTTCGCTTCCACACGAGCTTCGCACAGAGTTGTTCGAGTCTCTTCTGTGGGGTCCGCTGCCACCCGAAGTCCTGACGGAAACCCCTTGCGGCTTGCCCGTCTCTGTGTCGGTTTTTAGCACCAAACCCCACTCGGCCGCACGTTGTGCCGCAGCACCGACTTCTCCCGACCATGATTGCCTCTTGGACATCGGTTCCTCGTGATCATCGTGCTCATTTAAGATCGCCAAGAAGGTCTTCTGGGGGATTGCTGCTGGTGATGCCATCGGTGGTGGGGTGGAGTCCTTGAGGGCCATCCATGAGGTGGCGATGTCCACATTCCGACCAGACTTGGAAGAGCGCTTGGGAAACTGGTCCCGTCGGTTGCTTACGCGTGTATCTAGCAAGCTCCGCCATTTGGGTTGTGAAAGGATGGCCTGGTTGGTTGGCCTAATAGAGTAGTTGGTGGGATTGAATACTTCGAGCGACCGTCTGGGTGGTGATGGTGTACTGAGAGACGATTGCTTGTTTGATTGGTCCATCTCTGCAGCAATGAAAATGACAACAAGTGAATGTTTATACATACATACATACATACATAAAATGAATATGCACGAGATATATAGCTGTACAGAAACTGGAAATCTTGTAAGTGATTGAAATCCGGGTTTAGATGGACCTCGGCTACACAACTATTTTGGGCATGTTTAACCAGGATTTTTGCTGTCATCTGAGAATGCGGAAGCAAGTTGCAGAACGGTGCTATGAACTGCGATTTTGCAGTTTTCTGATTGGGAGTGAGAGAGATCACTATTAAATATTGGTGTAGTTTGGGTTGGAGTTTGGATTCCAAACATTAAATACCTCCACATCTTATACCCATCTCTCCTAATAGTCAATTTGCATGCTTTCCTACATGGAAATTATGGTGAATGTTTTTTCATCATCGAAAGAAACTCTACGCGTCTCATACTTTTTTAGTGTAGTTTTATTCCTATGATCATCAGGTTAAGGGACCCAATAAAAAAAGGGATAGACATTAGAAAGAGCAAAGATCTGAAGTTGTATCCAAGCAAAGACAGATTTCTAGGTAGTTTGATAATGAATTGAAGTGTGCAACTCAGTAGTTTGCTGCGGGTGAGAGTCGGAGAGAACAGAACTAAACATAACAAAAAGAAAAAGAAACACCAACTCTGCAACTCATCAAAGCTAGGAAAGATGAAACACTGAATGGATAAAACAAAATCAGAACGCAAAAGCAATATGAGATTTGTACGGCTATCATCTGGGGAAAAAAGGAGGAAAAAAAAAAATGTAAAACCATGGCTTTTGGTGCTTAAGATCAGATGGCATCTCCTCGCCGGCCTGTAATAGAGAGGGCAGATGCATTCTGAAAAATAACCCTTTCCGGAAGAACTTTAAGAATTGATTAACCAATGATCAGTTGCATGAAACTTCTGAGTAGGAAGAACATAGAAATTGCAGATATATAATTCATGACAAGAAATTATACCCCATGAAAGATCGGCGACTAGATTTTCTCTGCACTGAGCTTGAGTTCCTTCTAGATTGGAGCAACACTCTGAGTTTCTCCTTGCTACTGATTCAGTCCTCTCCTCTTCCTAAATGTCGCGCGCCACCTCCCGAATTTATAAAGGGACGATTTATTGATTCGCTGAGTGCACACGAGGTCTCTTTTCACTGCCTGCCCAAGATCTTGGCACAATTGATAGAAGTACTGTGCTAGCTAGCCCATGAATATATGGGTGTTCTTCAGTACTGTTCAGTCATGGCAGCTGTGCATATAATTTATCCTAATTTGATGGATAAAATATAAATGCTAAGGCCGCGTTTGTACGTTTAGACGATTTCAAATAATTTGAGTTGATCTATAAATAATAATATTTTGTACATCATATTGAGATGTGTTTAAATATAAATAGATTTAGGGCTCATTTGTTTTTGGAGATGAGATTAAAGTTAAAAAGTTGAATAAAATATTATTAGAATATATTTTTTAATATTATTTTTGTTTTGAGATTTGAAAAAGTTGAATTGTTTATTTTATTTTGTATTGAAAGTTTGAAAAAATGTAATGATTAGACGAGATGAGATGAAATATTTTCTCAAAACAAACAAGGCTTAGATATGTGTTTATTGACTCAAATAATTTTAATAGTATTTATAAATTACTTAACTATGATTATAGAATTCTAAGATATTAAGTAGAAGTATCAATATGTGACACGATCCGTAAATTTAACATGAACACGAGCCTAAGTGACCTCATTTAATTCATTATCAAGTGTTTTTTTTTTTTTGGAAAATTTTATGTTGTTCCAATCTTTATAGTCATTAGTTTACACATACTAATTCTTGAGCCATGATAACATAAGAGATAATTTAAGTAAGAGCTTTGTTACACAATCTCTATCATATTTTATATTCTATATTTTTTAAAATTTTTAAAATTTTTAAAATTTTTAATTTTTTTTTTTTTGAGTTTATTCTTTTTAAATTATTTAAATTTTCTATTTATTATTTATATAATAAATATTTGATAAAAAAAATAATAAAAATTAAAAATAATGTAGAGTATTAAGAAGTTGTAAATATTTTTTTGTAAAATATATTGAGGCTGGGCCACGTTTCATATCACAATCAAAGAATTGAATGGAATCCGGCAAGTGACAGCATTGTGGGGGCGACACAGTTGGCCGAAAAGTTGGTTATTTATTGAGGTCTTGACATCCAACATCCTACGAAGAAGATGCAGTCCCGGTACTGTTTCTTGCTTTTCCGTTCTGTATTGGCCTGTCAGATTAATAAAACATGGGTATGTTCTGAGAGAAATTGGACCAAATTAGTAGGATGCAGTCCCGGTACTGTCAAATCTGCATATGCAGCAATAATAGCTCAGCTTAGTGGTCCTAGTTCCTTACATCCCTCTCTAATTTAGACAAAGTTATGGTCCTTAAAAATCCAAGTCCAAGATCGTCTTTAAACTTTTCAAAGTTAAATATCCGAATCGAATTAAGCACAATTTTTTTTATTATTTATTTATTTACTTTTTTGTTCATTTTATTTTAATTTTATTTTTCTTCACACATTAATTTTATTTTTCCCGCATGTTTATTTTTTTTCTTCTTTCCGTCTATATTTCTTATTCACCCGTAAGTCTTCCTCTCGTCCACTCCATGCACACACGACACAGCCTTTCATCCGCGCACACGTCTCTCTCATATCTTTAAGATTTTCGCATCATATTTATACGCACACATTAGCCATGCTTAGAGAAACTGCTCTGTTACGTTCGTTGCTGCAACCTTATTTGTTTCCTTAGCCTCCTGTCGCACGAATCAGCCTCTCCTAGTCCGACGCCCATCCCTCCACCAAGTTCCAGCCCCTGCTACCCTCTTCAACCATCACTCCACTGCCGCAAACGAGATAGCCAAGACGCATCTTGGCATCATTTTTCGTGGTGTTGCTGCATCAAAAAAGCCATCGCTGTGTGCACTCAGCCGAACGAAAGCCACCCAGTGCGAGTCTTTCCCCTGCACGGCGGAAGCCACCAGTCATTACCCAGCCCCTAGTGAAACCGTAAGCCACCGTACCTGCACCATACACACGATGCCAACCACTGGCAGCCACGAGAAGTCATCCCCTGTTTTTGATCATCAAAACAGAGCCATTATCTCCACTGCGTAAGGCTCTTCTATGGGCTGCCCAATCATTAGGAGGGTTGTTGCGTGCAACCGTCGCCACCTCTGCCCCGGGCCATTATCACCCGCTGGAAATCAGTCCTCCACTGCCTAGTGATGTCCAGCGCTACCGTCCGAAGCCTCCATGCACGCCACATGGTGCGTAATCTCTCTCTGTCTCTCGCTCATCCCTCTCTCAGCCGCAGCTCATGCCCCCCCCCCAAACCCACCCACGCACGGTGAGCCTCCATCACACGACTTGGGTCTTCCTTGCAAACAAAGAAATAGTGTGTTGCCCTGTACGTAAGGTTAGGGATGGTTTCCGAACAAAGATATTACCATTTTACCCTTGAGTTATACGCCTAAGCATGTCTTTATATTTTTTTTTGGGACGTGAATTCACTAAATTTTATCCGTGGGTCTCAACGTTTTTAGAAAATTTGTAATTATATTTTTTTAAACTGAATCTAGTTTTTCTTTATATAGATACAAAATAGTTTTTTTTTACAGAAATTTGTATAAGTGATTTAGATTGTTTCTTTCAAAGGTAAGTAAACAATAATGTTGTATTATTTTTATTATGATCTAGTTTATTAAATTTTTTATGTATAATTTAAAAGATTTTGTTATAATTATATTATTTAGAGCTAAATTTTATAATTTGATTTTGATAATAAATAGATTAGATTTTATATCATAGTCGGAGTTAAATTAAGTGGATATTGATGAATTTAGAAAATGTGCCAATATTTTAGGATTACGTGAAGTTAGTTTTTTTGAAGAATTGAAATAAGTTATTTTAGCATCTTAGGCTTAAATATTGAAATATGTGCTCGATTGAAAATTTATGAGAATTACGTGGTTATTTTTATAGGTTACGATTGTTAATTGTTCGACATTTTGAGGAAAATTCTGAAAAGCTAAGAAGTTCAGGTAAGCGGGGTTCATATACTATTTTTGCATAAAAAAAATGAAATGAGGTTGACTTTGAAAATAAGCATGTTTGTTTTTTAAAAGAAATTTGAAAACGACCTCAAATATTTATTCTGCATATGTATAAATTCCATATAAGAGAAAGTATTTTTTTGTTATGACTGGTGTAGATATGAGCTAATTTTGTACACTTTATTTCTAAACTATGCAAAAAGAGCGAATATGAATATTTAAAAGTTTTGCTATGAATAAATGAAGATGTTTTGGATTATGTTTATTTTGAACATGTGAAATGATCTGAGGCGATTCAGTATTTTTTTTGATATGATGTGTCATCTGAAAACCTTGGCATGAAGTTCTGATTCTGTATATGAATGTGATTTGATTCCGATGATGTTCCGTTCTATTTCTGTTAAGGCCCAGCCACGGGTATAATGGTGGTTTATAACCCTACCACGGGGGTGAAACATGGTATACAGCCCAGCCACGGGTATAATGGTGGTTTATAACCCTACCACGGGGGTGAAACATGGTATACAACCCAGCCACGGGTATAATGGTGATTTATAACCTTACCACGGGAGTGAAACATGGTATACGGCCCAGCCACGGATATAATGTTGGTTTATAACCCTACCACGGGGGTTAAACATGGTATATGGCCCAGCCACGGGTATAATAGTGGCTTTTAACCCTACTACGGGAGTTAAACATGGTATTTGTCCCGATGTGATGCTATGAGATGATATGAATATGATGTTTCAATTTGAATATGCCAATGAATTTTCTTTTTGGGAATAAGTTGTCTTTCTGGAAATTTCGCTCTGATATTTTGTACTAAGTTTTGTTTATGCATTCTGAAAGTAAATGTTTTGTTCTGCATACTGAACTTTATAAATGCTCGTGTTTACATGCTAGTATATGCTCTTTGCTTACTAAGTTATTGATAACTCACCCCTAATCTCCATATATTTTTCAGATGATTTTGAATAGTCCAGCTAAGGATCAGGATAATGGAGCATCGATGAGATGATTATTTAAGCATAGTGGATTACTCATAGAAGATTTCTGAGAAGTGGCAGATTTTATTAAGAGATTTTGTAGTATTCTGATGACGTTATATTTTGGAGTCTATAAATATATTGATGAATTGTGAGTTTTAAGTTATAGGGAGTAACTTTTCGATCCCTTCAGGACCGGGGTGTTACAATAAGTACTTAACACCTACAAGATCCCTTCTAAGAATCTGTATCTCACTAAATGAGGACCAAGTTCTTTGTCTCATTTGTCAAATGGAAGAGGAAACAACCTCTCCCTTAATTCTGAAACGTTCTTACTCCAGATCCTTTGGAGACAATCACCATGGCCCTAAGATATGTTTTGTAGCACGTCAAGACATTACTAGCTGGATTTTGGTAATCCTTAACCCTGCTAACAACTTGAATACTATAGCCAAGGACATACATAAATTCCAATTATTTGTTGTGCTAGCTATAGATAACCATTGGTTTTATAGAAACTAGATCATTCATGATCCTATAATGTAGCCATTAATCAATTTATCTCCATAGTCCTCAAGTTGTATTGCGATCATTATAATGCATGGGACTGGAAACTTCTTAATAGCATCCCCAGTTGGTTCCCCCTTCCTCCAGAGCATTTATCAATCACATTTGATGTAGTAGTGAGACCTACTGACAGTACTTCAGCTGCAATTTGTACAACACGTGATGGATCAATTGAATTTGTAGTAATTGAGTACTCAAGCAGTATCAACCCAAACCAAGGTGAAGCCATGACAACATTTATAGGAGTACAGGAAGCACACTCAAAACATTTCAAGGAGATTATCATAGAAGGGGATTCCCAAGTAGTCATCACATCCTTAATGCAAACAAGCCTCAGATTGGATAATAGAAGGAACAATTAGAGACACGAAATTCTCACTTCAAATTTTTGAGAGCTAGCGGGCAGCGAAAATACATTATTTTCAGAGTCGATGTGTGCATTCTACTGTGTAATGGGTAGCCTCCAACAATATGTATGGAAGCATACCCTTGATCAAAATCCCACAACGTCTACTGAAATTTCATAGTGGAAAGGACCCACCTATTTAGTTTCTGCATATATATTTTAGCCTATATGTATCAAGGACTTTTTATTAATCAAGCTTACAATTTGCTGAGAAAAAAGAAAAGAAAAAGAAAGAAGTTGGTAAAAGTAGATCAAGATGTATCAAGGACTCTCTGGAATGCCGTAAGGCTCACCTTGTGGCTAAGGGATTTCATCAGCAACCTGGCCTGGATTACTCGGAAACGTTCAACCCTATAGTGAAACCAGCCACAATAGACTTCTCCTCTCCCTTGCTGTCAGTTCCAATTGGCCTCTCCATCAGTTGGACATCCAGAATGCCTTTCTCCATGGGGATCTCGATGAAGACGTGTTCATGTAGCAACCACCAGGGTTCGTTAATCCAGATCAGCCTTCCCATGTCTGTAAGCTTCGAAAGTCCATTTACGGTTTAAAACAGGCCCCTAGGTCCTGGTTTGCTAAACTAAGCGACAGACTAATGTCACTTGGTTTTCATGGGTCTCGGTCAGACTCATCTCTGTTCATTTTTCAAAACTCTACAGATTGCACATATATACTTGTTTATGTTGATGATTTGATTGTTACTGGGTCTAGTAGTTTGCTTATTGCTGAATTTATTAAATCTCTGAGTCTCCATTTTCCTGTTAAAGACTTAGGTAATTTACATTTTTTTCTTGGTATTGAGGTTGTCGTGACTCGTCGGGTCTTTTTTTGTCTCAATCAAAGTATATGCATGATCTTCTTGTCAAAACTAATATGCATAAGTCTAAGTCCGTCTCTACTCCAATGTCCACTTCTGTCAAACTTACGGCCTTGGATGGTTGTTCCTTTGAGGATCCATCTCTATATCGGAGTGTGGTTGGGAGTTTACAATATCTGGCGTTTACACGTCCAGACATTTCCTATGCTGTCAATTGCGTCTGTCAATACATGCACAGCCCACGCCTGCCTCACTGGCAAGCTGTTAAAAGAATCTTGAGATATCTTCATCATACTAAGTCCCTTGGCTTGCATTTTACCTCATCATCACAGCATACTTTATCTGCTTTTTATGATGCGGATTGGGTTGGATGCCCTGATGACCGTCGATCCATAAGTGGTTTTTGTGTTTACTTTGGGTCTCATCTCATATCGTGGGGTTCCAAGAAGCAACCAACCATAGCCCGATCCTCTACCGAGGCTGAGTATAAATCGGTTGCTAATGCAACATGTGAAATCTTATGGCTGCAATCCTTACTCAAGGAACTTGGAATCTTCCAAAAAAATCCTCCCACCCCATGGTGTGACAACCTAGGAGCTACTTACCTTTCGGTCAATCCTGTGCTTCACTCTATAACTAAGCATGTTGATCTTGATTATCACTTTGTAAGGGAATGGGTGGATGCCAAAACACTTCAGGTCTCATTCATCTCAAGCAATGATCAAATAGCTGATATCCTAACCAAACCACTTTCAGCAGTCAGATTTCAGCAACTACGGTCAAGCCTCACCATTACATCAGTGCCGCTTGACTCGTGGGAGGGTATTAAGGGCTATACAACTAGCTGCTCATGATAATGAAAGGAGTGCAACTCAGCAGAACAGCTACATTGCTAGCTATTCCTCAGATGATAGTGGAAAGGAGCGCAACTCAGAATAAACAGCTACACTGCCAAGCCACTCTATAACGTTCAGTGCACTGCTTTGTAACAACTTATGGACATGTGTCATATGCTTATTAGGAGGAATATTCTGAGTTGTCAGTACTTGTAGTATAAAGTGATACTCTGGTTGTATATGACTCATGTGTGAAAACAAGAAGAATTTTTCGCAGCAAAGTGTTGCACTCTGTTTCATGTAGAAAACTTTTCACAAACACGTAAGAGTGCCTTTTATGTTTTAACAGCCTTAGTTTTTATCCGACCTTTAATGTTGCGAGAGAGAGAGATTTGTAAAGTTGATATTAAGATACTTAATATTGAGCATTTGGTTTAAGAAATGTTCAAAAAATCCAAATCGATACTAGTAAATGCTATAAGATTTACTTTATTTGTTTCTCTCCCTTAGAATCTCTAACGAAAATCTAAGGGAATTTTTTCAGATCAGAACTAACTCAATAGATTTAATGACTTCTCCAATGTCATCGGTCATGCAATGGTGAGTAAATTCCAAAACGGCCGATTGCCAGTCTTGTAATTCTTTAGCAACTGCCACAGTTGCTCGTCCCTGCCAATATTGTCTCCCTAATCTTTACTATGTCCTCTGTCTAGACCTTATACTTGATCTGGTTTGTTCGAGGAAACCAACCTTCCAAGATCATGAAATTACTTTATTTCTGAATGCCAATACAAGAAACCAACTCACTTTTGATTACATTTCTCTTAACTGACTAAAATCAATCAGTTAAGCCCAACCCAGTATCATGGTTCAATGTAATGGGCTAGTTAAAGGAACCCAAAAGGAAATCATATACTACCAACACTTCTGACTATTGAGTACAATTTCCATTCAACAAGATTATGACATTACTCACTCCATCAAAAGACCTTGCCCACAAGGTCGGGAAACTGAAGACACGGACTCTCAGTAGGAACCCAAGTTGCCTCTTCGTCAGGAGTACCCCTCCATTTCCATTTGATCAAGAGTTCCACCACAAGTTTGTGATGTACCTTAATCAAACTACATTGCAGCACCTTCTCTGGTTCAAAATAAAAATCACCATGTTGATCCAAAGGAGGAAGATGAGAAGTAGCTTGTATAGAAGACCCAAGTGTTTCTTGAGGCAAGAGACACGAAAAAAAGGATGGGTAGATGAATCAACAGGAAACTCTCATCGATATGCCACTTTGCCTATTTTCTCCATAACAAGTAAAGGTCCATAATAGCGGGGAGAAAGTTTATAACTCTTGCACCTGGACAAACTCTGTAGTCGATATTTTTGTGGTTTAAGATAGACCAAATCACCAATCTCAAACTCTTTTTTAGTATGCTTCTTATCATACTAATTTTCATGGATTATTGTGCAGATAACAAATGCTTCCTTAACAGGCTCAAAAGTTGGTCATGCGACTTGAGCTAGACATCCACAGCTCCATTTTGAGTAGTACCGGACACATACTGAGCCAGAGTAGGAGGCGAAACTCCATATAAAGCCTTAAAAAATGTAAGGTGAGTAGAAGAATGGTAGTTAGTGTTATACTACCATTTAGCCCAAGGTAACCAACCATAAGGCCCATTCTTTAGGTCTATCACTAGTGCAACAACGTAAGTATTGGACACACATTTTTGGAATTTCAGTTTGACCATCAGATTGAGGATAGTAAGTGGATTTGTAATGTAAGTAGGTCCCTTGCAAAAGAAAAAGTTCCTTCCAAAAGGAGCTTGTGAAAGTTGAGTATCGAACTAAAAATAGTCACTACAAGAAATAGGGCATTTTCCGGCACGAAAATTCGCCGCAAATAACCATATAAATCGCTGCAAAAAGGTTTTTTGCAGCGATTTATGCAGCGCCGGACTTTCATCGCAATTTTTGAGACATTTAAAAGTTTAGCCAGCGAAATTCAAAAATCATTGCGAAAAATGTTTATTTGCAACGATTTTTTTCGTTGCAAATATTGTAAATTACGCTACAAATAACGTCTATATTTCAGCTCTTTATCACTGCAAAAAAGTATTGCAGCATTTTATATCGTCACTAATACAAAAAAAATCGCTGGAAATACCTTCATATTATTTGTAGCGTGTTAAAAAATCGCCTTGTATAATATTTTTTGCAGTTGCAAAAAAGATTTTCTCTTTTGCGGAGAGTAATTGTTGCTGTAAAAAGCTATTTTCGGTGATATTTAGTCGCCACAAATAGTCTTCTTTGACAAAAAAAACTATTTTGCGGCGAAATGTACTCCCCGAAAATGGTGTTTCAAAAAAAAAAAAATCCACGCCAAAAATGTAAGGTAAAATTCTTTTGACATTCTCTGGAAAGATCCCTGCCCCCAATATGACCATATTATGATCTTCTTAACTCAAATGAAAGGACTATAATATATGCTTAAGAATATAAAAACTCAAACCAAAAAATAGTAAATAAACCAAGCTTGAGAATGAAACTCACCCTCTACACAAAAAATGAATGCATAAAGTACAACCATGACTTCTTTGGTTCTTACACCCAACAACTGGATTAAATATTCCTTTAGTCTTGTTTTGTTTTCTAGATCCGTTGTAGTGATTTGGCATACATCTGAAAAAAATATATATAATAGGAAGAAGATGAAGATGAAGAAAAGGGGCAGACTACCAAAAAAGCAACACAATAAATTTAGACGTGGAGAGATAAAAAAGCAATACATTCAATAAGGAATGCCAACTACTAGTTCAGAATATAGACTGACAATGCGAGGATTATAAAGTTGAAGTTGGAATGCAAGTATGACAAACTCTATATGTATAACTAATCAAATTCGCACGAAATTCTCGTGTGATTAGTAACTTGATATATATTTACTTAATGAAGGAAACACATTAACAAAACCATAATCAGCATAGATTGTGTTCGCCTTGAAGGCAAAATGAGTTCACCCATCAGCAGTTACATAAAATTTACTTAGTAGATGTAGTAATGAATATCCTAGTTATCCTAACAAAAGCTCTGTTTTCCACGTATGTTAATCTCCACAATATGATCCGAGCCTAACTCAATAACTGAAATATTAAGCAATAAACAATAAACCATTTCTCAATAGTAAATGGAGATGATATTCTTTCAAGAAGAACAATCATTTCATTTACTCTATACCCAAGTGTCAATTCAATACCAAGATTTTGCAGGTTCATCAAGAATTAATAGCTGAAACTGAAACTTTATCATAAAATAAGAAGCTAAAAAATGGAAAAAAAAAAAAACACATACCAAGCTCTTCATATACCAAGCTCTGCATGTCCAGATACATATAATTCACAAGATTTATACATATCCTAAGCAACTCCATCATCTACTTGAGAAACCATTATCATGCAACCAACAACTCTGTTTTCATCATCCAGCAACCAGCAACCAGCAACCAAGCAGCAACCAGCAACTCCACCAGCAACTCCTCCAGCAACACAGCAAGTCCAAAATCAAGGACCCAATGCTACTCCAGAAAATTCTAACAAATGACCCATTCAAACAGCCAATTAAAAATAGCAACACAGCATGTTAGAATAAGAAAAGAAAGAAAAAATAAGAAGGAAAGAGCAGAGAGAGAGCTAATGAAATCATACTATTTCATTCAAATATCTCGTGTTTTCTATTACAAGGTAGTGCTGCCTTTATACTAAAAATAGTAAAGGAATCCTAACAAACTAAAGGACAATCGAATACTGCAAATTCTGCACAACTATGTAACAGATTCTAAATTTACATAAATGTACAATACAACTCAGCTAAAGCAAGGACTTTCTAGTAAATGAATTACAAAAGATATCAAGTAGCAGCAAGTCCATTTGATGATGTGTGACTTCATATCAGAACCATCTATGATGCCCATATCAAAACCATCTGTGATGCAACGAGTATTAGCCAGCTGTAGCTTTATGATCTTGTAGTTGTAAGGTTGCTGATTCCATGTTGATCATGATGCTCTAATATCCCCCCGCAAGATGGAGAATAGATGTTCACTATTCCCATCTTGGAGAGATGAGAATGAAGAAGATAAGAGGGAAGGGACTTAGTGAAGATATCAGCAAGCTGTGAATTTGTTGAGACATGAGCAGTTTGAATACTGCCTTCTAGGATTTTATCTCTGATTAAGTGGCAATCCACTTCAATGTGTTTTGTCCTTTCATGAAAGACTGGGTTAGCTGCTATATGTAAAGCAGCTTGGTTGTCACAAAACAATTCAGCAGCTTGTGGATGAGGAATAGATAGATCAGTAAATAAGTGCCTCAGCCAAGTGAATTCTGTGGTAATGGAGGCCATGGCACGATATTCTGCCTCAGCAGATGATCTTGAGACAGTTGTTTGTTTCTTGGATCTCCAAGAAATGAGAGATTGACCCAAGAAAATACAGTAGCCAGTAATGGACTTTCGGGTATCAGGGCAGGTTGCCCAATCTGAATCACAGTAGCCCCTGAGCTGAATTGAAGATGAAGAGGACAGTAATATCCCTTGACCAGGTGCATTTTTGAGGTATCTCAATACCTTGTGAGCAGCAGCAAGATGAGAGGTGGAAGGATGATCCATAAATTGGCTGAGAACTTGAGTGGAATAGCTTATATCTGGTCTGGTTATGGTGAGGTAAAGTAAATGTCCAATGAGTTGTCTATATGGAGTGGGATCAGTTAAAAAAGTCCCTGTGGACTTGCTTAATTTATGGTTTTGATCCATTGGAATCTTTAAGGGCTTAGAGGCCAAATGTCCCGAATCAGCAAGGATATCTAAAGTGTATTTTCTTTGACAAAGGTGAATACCAGTGGGTGATCTAGCAACCTCAATGCCAAGAAAATATCTCAAAGGTCCAAGGTCTTTTAATTCTGAATTGGTTGTTCAAAAAGGTTTTGAGAGCTGAAATTGAATCAAGGGAGCTACTAGCAACTACTATGTCATCTACATAGACTAGTAATGCTGTAAATGAGGTATTAGTGATGCAAGTGAAGAGGCTATAATCAGCCTTGGACTGTGTGAAACCAAATTGAATTAAAGAGGTAGAGAACTTGTCATACCATTGGCGTGAGGCCTGTTTGAGTCCATAAAGGCTTCTGAGCAGCTTGCATACTTGACCAGGTTTACCCTTACAATAGCCAGGTGGCTTTTTCATATATATTTCCTCTTTGAGCTCCCCATTGAGGAAGGCATTGTTAACATCAAATTGTTGTAGATGCCATCCCTAAATTGCAGCCAAGGCCAATATAGTTTTGACAGTGACTATCTTCACAACTGGTGAGAAAGTCTCATGGTAGTCCACCCCTTCCTGCTGAGTGAAGCCTTTAGCCACTAATCTTGCTTTCTTTCTCTCAACAGTACCATTGGAATGATACTTGGTTTTGTAAACATATTTGCAATCAATAGGGAGTTTTCCAGGAGGCAAATCAGTAAGGATCCATGTGTTATTGAGTTCTAGAGCCTCGAGTTCAGTGTCTATTGCTTGGCACCAATCTGGGTCCTTGACAGCTTGTTTGTAAGTGTGTGGGTCAGTGTGTGAGGAGATAGTGGCAGAAAAGAAAGAGAAGGCAGGTGATAAATGGTCATAAGAAATGGAAGAAGATAAAGGAAATGATATACCTGGTGTATGAGAAGTCTTGACCAATGATTGAGTGGGTGAGATTGAAGTAGCTTGCTGACAATGAAAGTCTCTGAGATATTGAGGGGCTTTCCTTGTTCTAGTGGTTTTCCTAAGAGAGGAATTGAATGCAGGTTTTGTATTTTGTGGAAGAACAGATTGTGAGGCAGGTTCTTCATTTATTTCAAGAGGAAGAATGAAGGAAGGGACAATTGGAGCAGGGGAAATGGGTGGTGGAATTTGATTTTCTGGAGGTATGGGCAGAGTAGTTGTAGGGGAGGGTGAAGAATTTAAAAAATGAGGAGAGGAAAGAGGATGATGGAGTGATGATTGTGGGAGTTGTGAAAGAGGAGATTGCTGATGGAAGGGGAAAACAGTTTCATGAAATGTAACATCCCTAGAGATGAAAACTGCTTTGGTATTGAGATCAAGTAACTTGTAACCCTTTACCCCAAATGGATAACCAAGGAAAACACAATGCTTACCTCGGGGATCCAATTTCTTTCTGTTTTGAGATAAAGTAGAGGCAAAGCATAAACATCCAAAAACTTTCATGTGAGAATATGCGGGGGGAGTTTGAAAAAGAAGCTCAAAAGGGGTTTTATTGGAAAGTAGAGGGGTGGGAATCCGATTGACAATATAGGCTGCAGTGAGGATGCAGTCATTCCAATAAAGGTGAGGAAGGTTGGATTGAATTTTGAGGGCTCTAGCCATATTTAAGAGATGTTGGTGCTTTCTTTCAGCTATCCCATTTTGTTGTGGGGTTTCCACACAAGTTCTATGGTGAATAATGCCTTTTTTATTGAAAAAATCTCTCATTTGGAATTCAAGACCATTGTCACTTCTAAGAATTTGTACTTGGGTGTGAAATTGAGTTTCTACTAAATTGCAGAAAGATTCAATACAAGATCTTGTATTAGATTTGGCTTTGAGCAAATAGATCCAAGTGCTCCTAGAAAAATCATCTACAATAGTCAGAAAATATTTGCTACCATCATAGGCTTCAATTGAATTGGGTCCCCATATATCACAATGAATAATTTCAAAGATGTTTTTGCTTTTATGAGTGCTGTCTAGAAATGGGAGCCTTTTATGCTTTGCAATTGGACAGACATGACAAGGATTTGAATCAGAAATTGTGAAAATGTGATTCTTAATAGATGGATCTGTGATTACATTTAATTTTGAGATGGGTGTATGACCCATTCTACAATGCCAAAGATCTGAAATGACATCAATGCCTTTAAAAATTGCTGAAACAGAAATGTTTTTATGTAAAAAAATTGAAAAATGGTCAAATAAAGCTGTGGAAGAGACTGGTTCTGCAAGTAAATGGTATAGACCATTCTTCATCTCACCCATGCCAATCGTGGTCCATGACAAAAGGTCCTGGATAAAGCAAATTTGTGAAAGGAAAATAAAACAGCAAGAAAGTGAACTAGTTAGCTGTTTTGCTGAGATTAAATTGAAATGAAATGAAGGCACACATAACACATTGTGTAAAATTAATGTGTTAGTGATATGGACAGTGCCAATATGAGTAACAGGTGCTGTTTGTCCATTTGGAAGTTTAACAACAAAGGAAACAGATGATGTTATTGATGAAAAAAAGGAGGTGTTGCAGATCATATGATCTGTAGCACCAGTGTCAATGATCCATGGTGAGTGTGTGTCTGTTTTATGTGTTTGAATGATGGTATTGAAGCAAAGAGGAATACCATTCATAGTGGAGGAATGAGAACAATCTGTCTGGACATTATTGATTGAATGATTTGCAATGGAGACTTCTTTGGGCTGCAATAGAGATAAAAGTTGCTGATACTGATCCTTGGTAAGGTTGAACTTAGTATCTGATGGATCTTCTGGCTCGAGTGAGGTCATGTTGACAGAAGAGAATCCAGATGGCTTGATCTTACCATATAACTTGTGACCAGGTGGATAGCCATGTAATTTGTAGCACTTGTCTGCTATGTGACCAGTTATATGACAGTGAGTGCAAACTGGTGCTTGTGCATTCCCTACCTTGAAGCAGTTTTCTAGAGAATGACCCTGAATCTTACAGTGAGTACAAAATGGTCTGTCACGCTTGAGTTGTTGATTTGGTTTGGAAAAGGTTTTATATGTAGTATATGGCTGTTTAACAGCAAGAGCCATAGAATCTGGTGAAGGAATGACAGAAAGCATGGTATGTTGCATTTCCTGCTGCTGGATCATGGAAAAATTTTTGTTAATGGGAGGCAATGGATCCAGTAGCATGATTTGGTCACGACTGATACTGTAAGAATCATTTAAGCCCATGAGGAATTGTATAACACAATCCCTCTGGTACCTATCAAGTAACATAGAAAGTTTTCCGCATTTACAGTCGGGCATTGGGTCATATATAAGAAGTTCATCCCATAGAGTTTTAAGTTTGCCAAAATAAACACTGACTGAGTCATGTTCTTGTTGCAAACTTGTTAGGGACTTCTTGAGCTGAAAGATTCGATGCCCATTTTGTTGAGTGAATTGATCTTTGAGCTCTTCCCAGATTTGCTTAGCATCATCCACTAAAGCAATGCTGGATTTGAGAGTTGGATTGATTGAGTTGTGAAGCCATGATACAACTAAATCATTACATCTTTCCCAGGCTTCATGAAGAGGGTCAGATGTCTTTTTGGGTTTGGACAAAGTGCCATTGATAAAACCCAGCTTGTTTTTGGCACGAAGAGCTCTGCACATAGCTCTTGACCATGTGGTATAGTTCTCTGTGGTAAGAAGATCAAGAACCAAGGAAAAAGAAGGGTTATCCCCATTATCAAGTCGATAGGGGTTAGTAAGATTGGTGAAATCCAGAAAGAAATCGTTTGAAGGCATTGTGGAAAAAAAAAATCTTACTCTGTGGCTCGTGATACCATGTTAGAATAAGAAAAGAAAGAAAGAATAAGAAGGAAAGAGCAGAGAGAGAGCTGATGAAATCATACTATTTCATTCAAATATCTCGTGTTTTCTATTACAAGGTAGTGCTGCCTTTATACTAAAAATAGTAAAGGAATCCTAACAAACTAAAGGACAATCGAATACTGCAAATTCTGCACAACTATGTAACAGATTCTAAATTTACATAAATGTACAATACAACTCAGCTAAAGCAAGGACTTTCTAGTAAATGAATTATAAAAGATATCAAGTAGCAGCAAGTCCATTTGATGATGTGTGACTTCATATCAGAACCATCTATGATGCCCATATCAGAACCATCTGTGATGCAACGAGTATTAGCCAGCTGTAGCTTCATGATCTTGTAGTTGTAAGGTTGCTGATTCCATGTTGATCATGATGCTCTAATACAGCAAGTCCAAGCCAATTAAAACTATCAATTAAACTCCAAGCAAGTTCACCAATTACAAATAGCAAATTACAACAACCAGTTAAAAATAATCCATAAATCTGAGAGATAGAAGGTTTAGAAAAAAAAAGTAAATAGGATCCATCCAATCATCACTTTTATACCGTCTAATAATACCGTCTTACAAGGTTTGAAGTGCTGACCAATTCCCTATGAAGTTAGGTATCCGACCAGTGAGTTCATTGTTTGATCCCAGCCTGTGACAAACAGAATATTTTTTCAAGAAGGAAACATACTCAGATTTTACATGTTTTTCAACAGGTTTAATAATCTTACATTATAAACAGATTCTGTAGATTAGCAAATGTTCACGGAATCTCAGGGGGCAAGCGGTGCTTAAAGGATAAAAGTAGGTATTTCACTAATATCAGAAGGATTTGGATATGCTTGCCCCTGAGCCTGACAACACACTTTACTGCAATGCACCCATATGAACACAGCAACACAACACAATGTTTTCTATAAAAGGGGTTAAAAAGAAATTACCTGATTAAATGGTTCGAGAGAGAATTTTCAACCTTCTGAGATCAAAATTACCTGAATAAAGAAATAGAGATCCTTTGCACATTGTTCATACTCTTTACGACCAACAAGACCTATGATGGCAGCCGGAGCATTGTCTAGATTCCCAAAAAAAAAAAAAAAAAGAAGATAAAGCTATCGAATTTCTAGGATAAGTGACGGGTATTTGTATGTGGTGTTAAAATAGAAACTAATAGGGAACATGCTATACGGATGATCTTACCAATCATTAGCTCATAAACAAACTTTGCACGCCGAACTGCCTCCTGTTGTTGCTCATAAGTGAGTATAGGTGGAGATACCCCTGAACGTTGTCGGTCAAGAGTTATATTCTGGGATGGGTTAACAGGTGGTGCTGGTCGATGCTTGGTTATGAATATTCCATCGGGCCAGAGAATCTATTTGATATTATGGAAGCCCACATCAGTCATAGACCTTCTACTAATCTAAATCAACGCAGATACTTAAATTCAAACTTGTATCTAATTGTCCATCACCAACAGATCAAATTACAGATTGCAAAAATACACTTCACACCGCTTAAGCCTAGAATCCAAACTAGATACTTTAACGGCATCAAAGGTTACCTTCTCAACCTACCTGATCCCTGAAGCAATAACAGATCCCTTACGCAGAAGCTGGATTTTCTCTATTAACCAATCATCAAAGGCATCACCCATTCCTAGTTGTAGTATCTGTTTGGCCACCCAAAATGCCTTTCGCCTGTTATTAACACAAACACAATATAATAAGTGTTCAGCAGAAGTTATTCAACTGATCAAATCAAGATGGGATTTTGTTAACCTTAACAAGCAAAAACAATACAATAATTCACAACAAAGATATTACTTACAGCTCTAAAAAAAATAATCCAATCAATGATCAATCTGAATCTCAACAATAAAATTATTGTTGATTTGAAAAAAATAGTAAATCAAAACTCATATAAGCATCCCTAAAATCATCCCTGAAATCAAACCTTCTAGATTAAGCAAAACCATAGGAAAAAGTTTACAAAAATCAGAGGACCCATTAAAAATAGAAAATCAAAACCTTAAAATCATCCTTGAAATCAAAATCCTAATCTAGATTAAGCAAATCTACAAAATGCATACCAAGCTCTTGGGTTGTGAACAGAGCAAGGGAGAGAGGGAGGGCCTCGGGCTGCTGGACTAGCGATGACATCGACGTGTGGGTGGTGGCGAACGGCGCCCATAGTGGCGGCGATATAGAGAAATCCGAGAGAGAGAGAGAGAGGTGAGGCCAGATTCGAGGAAGAAAGAGATCGGCGGGGGCTGGGGGAGAAGGAGGGGGTTGCCGTCGAGCTAAGGTGGCGGTGGCGTGGTGGGGTCGCTGGCACCGAACTGTGCTTACTGGCGTGGGTTGTGCTCGAGAAAGGATGAGTTGGGGAGAGAGAAGGGGAGGGAAGGGGGGTGGGGGAACGGCTGGAGGGAAATTAATGGAGAACGAGCGGGCAATTTAATTTTATTACCTTTTTGCAGCGTCTTAATCTGGCCGCAAATACCTAAAACCTCGCCGGGAAAAAATTCATGTAATGGTATATTAATGGTATACATTCGAAATTGAAATTCGCTGCAAATAAGTATTGTTTGCAGCCATTACTTTTGTGACGATTTTAAAATTGCTAGAAATACTCTTTTTTGGCGATTGTTAAACAAAAACAATTGCTGCAACTGACCAATTTTGTAATTGCAGCGATTAACTAACCATCGCAAAAAATAATATTACTTTTTCCGGTGAATGTTTCGTCGCAAAAATTGATAATTCGCTGCAAAAGACCAATTTAGTATTCATAGCGAATTTATTCGTTGGAAAAAGTATAAAAATCGCCGCAAAAGACTATTTTCCTACTTGATGTAAAAAATTAGCAACGATGTAAAAAATCACTGAATTTAAAGGTTATTGCAGCGATTTTATTTTCAACAAACAAAAAAAGGCCGCAAAAGCCTTATTTCTTGTAGTGAGTCAAAGGCATCCCATAAAGCTTGAAAACATGATGAATAAAAACTTGAGCAACCTTAGCTGCCTTATAGGGATGAGCTAGGGTAATAAAGTGGGCATACTTACTGAGTCGATCAACCACAACATAAATCACATAGAAGCCATGGGAAATAGGTAAAGCTTCAACAAAATCCATGGAAATGTCTGCCTAACATTTGATAAGAATAGGGAGATGTTGTAATAGGTCAGCTGGGTGCACATTTCCACCCTTACATTGCTGACAAACAACACATTCCTTAACATAGTTCTTCGAATCCTTCTTCATCCCAGGCCAATAAAAATATTTCTTAGCTCTATGAAGAGCTTTATGGTAGCCTAACTGCTCCCAACTAGGACTACTATAAAATCTAAGGTTTAAAAATTGATTTTTTTTAAAGATAGATACGACCATTCTTAAGCAAAACTTCATTCACCAATTGAAACCCTTGTCCTTCCAACTGATTTTGTTGTAACTTCTGACAAAGTCGTTAAATTAGGATTTTTCAAATATTTTTTTTGCAATTTAGAGATTCACAAAAGCAAAAAATAAAGATTGAATATAAGGAAGGAATCTGATCTTCCTCATGATTCCTAGATAAGGTATCTGCAACCTTATTTTCTCTACCCTTTAATTTTTATGGTAAAATCATAACCAATCAACTTACTGACCCACTTCTAGGAATGAGTGCCTATCATCTACTCTAACAAGAACTTAAGGCTCTGTCGATAAGTTCTTATGATAAATTTCTCCCGAGGTGATAAGGCCTCCACTTTTTCACTGCAAACACCAATGAAAACAGTTCTTTCTCATAGGTTGAAAGACCTAAAGCTTTTGCCTTTAAACATGACTAAGGTAGGCTAAGGGTATTAACACAGCTCTAATGCCGAACCCAGAAGCATCACACTTTATGAACAATGGTGTTGTAAATCTAGCAAAGCTAACAGTGGAGTTGTAAATCATCACCAAGCTTGCTTTCTAAATATTTTTGGGTTAAGCATATGAAAAGCCCAGTTGAATTTTTCAAGTACTATTTTACGAGCCCAAATTGGTTTTTAATGGATATCAAATTTTCTAATGGACTCTCCATTGTAGCTAAATTCTTGGAATATTTTTTTGGATTGGTTAAAAATATTTTTATGGGCCGATAAATTTGTGTGTAAAAAACTAGATTATTTTAGAGGTTGAATCGAATGCCAAAAACTCAATCAAAAACCCTACGCCACACACGACTCCCATTTCCCCTAGGATTATTATTTTAGAGTTCTATCTCCACTAAGATCCCTAACCCATACCAACTACTATACCCACAACTCCACTCCCATGCTCATGCATGTCTCCATTCCTCTAGGGTTTTCTTTTGGTTCTCAATCACCTATATATAATACGTTCATCCCCTGCATGAAAAGAAAACTCCAAGTCGCACTGCTTTGAAGCCTTCCCTTCCATGCACGCTACCCTCACATGACCTTCCACCAGTAAATCAAACCATGCACCGCTGCCTTTCACGATCTCGGCCACCCAAACTCCACAAATTAATGACGCCCAACACTACTGCACGAGAATCCTTTCAAGCACGGCAACACCACCACAAGCTGTAAACCCAACTCCCGTTGACCCATACTCCTCGGCCATTCATCACGGAGACGCTGCTTAACCATCATTGAGAGCCAAGAACAAATCGAAACTACGCCGTAACCTACCACGAAGTTGCACCCTCACAACCTCCCCGTAGCCCGCAGCCCACAACCTCTGTTACGTCCAGCACCCTCGCCACCCTGAAGCCAAGCCAACCACGTCGCTACTCCTCCCTCAGATCACCACCGTGCCCAGCCCACACGAAGCCGCAAGCACCTATGTATTGGCTCTAAAAAACAGAGCATTTCGTCTCAAATACTCACTGCCCATGCTGGTTGCTACAGCCACAAAAGACACCGCTGACAACAGAAGACGCTGGAGGACAAGCCTCCACCTTCGGATGTTGCCCTGGGTGACCCCAGTCTGTAGCTCCCCATTGTACTCAGTGCTTAAGTCCTCCCTCTCGCCGTGGTCTCCCTCTCTCTTTTCACATTGACTCTCTCTCTCTCTCTCTCTCTCTCACACGCACACACACACACACAGAGTACTCTACCGTAGGCTCACCACTTTCAACCTTAGCCCAACCACCCTTTCGCCGCCCTCCCGTGTTCCTCGGTGAGTCCTCCATCACACAGCCTCTGTTTTCCAATTACAAACCCAAAGAGTTGGTTTCTACGTAAGTTACACATTCATGCCTTTAAGTTATAAATGAAACAAATGTCCTTAGTTACGTTTATTAACATTAGTGTTAATTCATGGCAAAGGTCATATTTTTGGACTAACAAAGTTTATCCTCTGCCGTGGTTTTGGACTTGATTTAATAGACTTGGTTGCACCTTGTACCAGAAAATATTTAAGGTTTTAAATTGTATTAGTTGGTATCAAATTTTAAAGAATTTGGAGTTTATATCTTAGTCAGAGAAATTAAGTGGTTATCAACAAATGTGAGAATGATGATGATTGAGGGTTATGCGAATATTAGATTTTTAGGAAAATCATAGGTTAATTGAGTATTTCAAGTTGGAATATCGAAGTATGTGTTTGATTAAAAATTTACGAAAGTTACGTGACTATCTTATAGGTGACGATTGATTTTCGTTTGGAACTGTTGTGAGAAAATTCAAAGAAGTTAAAAGGTCCAGATAAGCAGGGTTCCTATGCTAGACTTTGCATAAAAATAAAATGGGCTGAGGTTAATTTTTGGAAAATATGCATGTTTTTTTATGAAAAAAAATTGAAACGACTTCAGTTATTTGTTCTGCATTATTTATGAGATTTTATATAAAAATAAAGTATTTTTTGGCATGACTAGTGTAGACATGAACTTATTTTTGACATTATGTTTCTGAACTATGCAAAAGATAGCGAATATAAAAATTTTGTGCAAAAATTATGTTTTTGTAATCTGATTCTGCTATGTTCTGATTTTGTTCAGTATTTTGTTTTGATAAGATATGGCATCTGAAAAACATTTGGCATGACTATTTGGTTCTGTATCTGATTCTGTTTCTCCTCTGTTCAGTTAGTGACCCTACCATAGGGGTTTTACATGACTTCTGTTCTGATATGATATGGCCCGACCACGAGAAAGAATAGTGGTATTCTGTTTAAATTCTGATATGCATCTGCTTGGCTATCTGCAGATGCACAACCCTACCACGTGGGTTAAACATGACCTTTATTATAATATGATGCTCTAACATGATGATGATAATGAATCAAATATGTTATGCCAAAGTACTTTGGAATATTCACATTCTGTTTCTGCTCGGTTGGCCGCCGGGGTTTGGACAACCCTACCATGGAGGTTAAATATGGTCTTTGTTCTGATATGATAAGATAAAATGAAGATGTTCAGTTATACTATGCCAAAGAGATTTTGAATAAGAATATTTTTGAACTTTCGCTATGATATTTTTTATAACATGTTCTGACTCTGCATTTTGAAAATAAAAAGTGTTCTGTTCTGCATTCTAAACTCTGTAAATGATCATGTTTGCATACTAATATATGTTTTCTGCTTACTGAGTTGTTGATAACTCACCCTTTATCTCCACTATATTTTTCAGATAATTTTAATGGTTCAATTAGAGAACATGAGTAAACAGTTTTTAGTAAGGTGTGATGATCGTAGAAGAATAAGTGTCATTTGGTACAAGTATTTATTGGGTCATTTTTAGTAAAGCTATTGTTTTTGGTTATTTTGGTATATGTTAAGTTATAGATATTTTTTAATCTTTGGTGAGTTTTTAATTTATTTTATTAAGAATTTTCATTAGTGTCCCTAAGGAGGAACATGGATATTTGTATGGAGTTTCTAGATTATATAAAATTGTGCAATTGGAGAGGATATTCAGTATTTAGAGCTAACTCTCCGGACCATCGGGATCAGAGCGTTACAAGAAACTGCCAACTTGAGCTTCTCGAGCAATTGTAGCTTCCTCTGTACTGGAAATAATTCTTCCTTAAAAGCAAGGTTAAAGGAGCAACAATACAACCATAATGTCTTATATATTTCCTATAATATCCCGTTAATCCAAGGAACCTCCTCAAGGACTTCAAGGTTTTAGGTGTAGGCCAATCAAGCATTCATTTGATCTTGGATGGGGTTAGCTCTAAGTTTTTTGGCAAAAACCAAATGACCCAAATAAAACAACCAAATTGACACTTGGACTTCTTAGCAAATAGTTGGTGTTTGCAAAGTGTATCCAAAACCACAGCTAAGTGCTTAAGCATTGTTTTGCTATAAGCCAAGATGTCAATGAAAAAGACAATGACCAATTTCCTGAAAAAAGGTTTAAAAACTTCATTTATTAATCCTTAGAATGCGGCTGGGGCATTGGTTAAACCAAAAAGCATAACCAAGAATTCATAATACCTTGATGTGTATGAAAGGCTGTTTTTGAAATTTCTCCTTCCTTTACTCTAATCTAGTGATAACTAGATATTAGGTCCGATTTTGAGAAAAAAAAAAAAAATGTAGCTCTAAAGAGTTCATCCAGCAAACTCGTCAATTATAGGAATGAGAAATTTGTCTTTAACAATCTCTTTATTCAATGCCCTATAATCTATACAAATCCTCCAAGTCCCATCCACATTTCGTACAAGTAATGCAAGTGAAGAGAATGGAGATTGGCTTGGTCTAACTACCCTAGAATCCAAAAGTTCTTGCACTATTTTTTTCAATTTCTAATTTATGATAATAAGGATACCTGTAAAGCCTTATTGAGATTGGTTGGGTTCCTTCCATGAGAATGATCTAGTGGTCATTTGATCTATTTGGAATCAATCCTTTTAGTTCCTCAAATACTACATTGAACTGCTGTTGTAGGGCATTGATTGCAGGATTCAACTCTTCTGGGATGGTGTCATTGGTTATTAGAGGAATTTGGAGTAAAAACCACTTTTTCTCCATTTTGGGCAACTGCAGTAACTCCTTACCTTACACCCATTCAGATTTAATAGGGGTTAAACCCTTCAAGATAATTGCTTTCTGATTGAGGGTGAAAGACATAAAAAGCAATGAGAAATCCCAAAGGACTTGTCCCAAAGTACTTAGCCATTGAATGCCCAATACTACATCGCATCCCCCAGATCTAGCAAGAAAAAGTCAGTGCTAAATTGATTTCCTTGTACTAATAATTAGACCTTTTTAGCATTGCCCATACTTCTAATCTTTTCCCCATTCGCTTTCACCTCAATTCTGCAAGAAGCTTGCACCAACAGCTTAGTCCTGGCAGCAATGGTAGGGTCTAAGAAGTTGTGTGCTACCAGTATCTATCAACATCACTAATTTATGAATTTTGATCTATCCCACCACTCTCATACTACGAGCATTAAGGGACCCATTATAGCATGCAAAGAAATCTTCGGGTCTTCAACATCTAAATTGAAATCCTCTAACAATTCCACCTCATTTTCTCTGCCACACTTCTCATCTCCTTCTAAACTTCTAGAATGTGATAATTCCATACCCACCATGATATACAACCTAGCCTTCTTATATTTGTGACTTGGATTCCACTTTTCATCACAAAAATAACATAGGCCCTTCTCCCTACGATCCTTCTTCATCTACAGTTGGGCTAACCTTCATCACTAGTAATGTATATTTTTCAATAACTCCCTTCTCATTGATGTTAGTACCTTTATTGGAACCATAAGAAAATACTCTTGAACTCCCAACATTGTGAAATGAAAAAGAAGCTACTGAATTATAACAACTAATAGGTCTAACACTCCTTTTAGAATGATTCACATACTCTTCTTGTGTCTTTGCTAAACCAAAGGCTAAGTGTAGTGAAGTGGGATTTAGCATTCTAATAGGCAATCGAATATCATCTCTAAGACCACTAAGAATGCAACTTAGTTTATAATACTCAAACAACCCTTTTAGACGAGTAGAAAGTACATCAAATAGTGGCTTGTAAACGGGCACCGTAGAATTCTTTCTTAGCTTCGTAATAGCCTTCATAAGATCATCATAAGCAGAACCACCAAATTGGACTTATAGAGCCTGCACAAAAGAGTTCCATGTAAAACAACACCCAGTTTCTTTCATATCTTGTAACCAAATTAATGCTTCCCCTTCCATGTAAAAATAAGACATGATAATCTTCTAATAATCTGGCACAAGATAGAGAGCACAATAATGATTCACCTTATATAACCAACCCAAAGGATTCACCCCATCAAACCTGGGAAAATAAAGTTTAATAGAGTGAAAAAGCATTCCACTATTTCCACCCACAACCTCAGTCGCTCAAGAATTCTCAGGTTCTTTGCTATGCACCTCCATGATTGCTGGTGCTAGATTATTCTTGAATCTTCAAGAAGTATATCCATCTTTTTTGACATCTTGTCCAGACTTCTGGTGTTATTCTGCTCTCATCTCTTGGAAGTCTTGATTCTACTTCATGCCATCCATGGTGTTCAATTCTTTTAATCTCGTTCCTTTCGCCATTGCCCGAGAATCACAACTCTAATGCCAATTGTCAAGACTTCCCTTCTACGAAACTAATTTCACTACAACAAATATGAGTTTTTCCCACGATTTGTTTTTCCACGATAAACGATCGTGGAAAATAGTAGGTTGATGACACGAAAACTATTCGTGGGAAAAAATACAAGCCTTTTGCCATGAGATCACATTGGCAAGTAAAACTTCGTGGGAAAACAATTTTTTGTCATGAAATAAACTCTTTTTGCGGTGATTAAAAGTTGCCGCAAATAAAATTACCAAAAATATGTTTCTTTCGTGGGTTATTAGTTTTTGCCACAAGGTTATTAGTTTTTTGCGGTGACATTTTCTCTCCGCAAATAGTCTTACAGAATTATTATCCCTCTCGTGGATTGTTAGGTTTTGCGACAAGATTATTATATTTTGCGGCAACGTTTTTCCGCCACAAATATGAGTTCTTCTCACGAATTCTTTTTTCAAGATATACGATCGTGGCAAATAGTAGGTTGATGACACAAAAATTGTTCGTGGGAAAAAAATATAGGCCTTTTTCCACGAGATCACATTGACCAGTAAAACTTTGTTGGAAAACAATTTCTTGCCACGAAATAAACGCTTTTTGCGGTGATTAAAAGTCGCCGCAAATAAACTTACAGAAATATGCTATCGTGGAAAATTATTGATGACACGAAAAATATTCGTGGGAAAAAAATAAGTCTTTCGCCACGAAGTCAAGTTCGGGGAGCAATATTTTGTGGGAAACAATTTTTTGCAGCGACAAAAATGCCTTTTTGCAACAATAAAAGACTTGGCATATAAACACTTAAGTTCTTCTCGTTATTAGTTTTGCGGCGAAGAAATATTAAATTTTATGGCGATAATTAATTGCCGCAAAGAATTTGAGATGAAAATTTTAAAAACCATTCCCCCCCCCAGATTCCTTTCTTCCCCCACCCGAAGCTCTTCTCCATTGCGTTGTCCCCCCAAGTCGAAAATCCATAGCCTACCTCCCAACCAAGCCACACCGCCGCTGTCAACGTAAAAGGACCTCGCACTCATCCTGCTCGAACTGTCCATTGGTGCCTCACACTCATCCCGCTGACTGTGTCTAGCCAATGAGTCTCTGCCCCATAGTCACACCACCACCGTATGGTAAGCTCTCTCCCTCCCTCCCTCCATTTCTCTCACTCTCCCTCTCTCAATTTCATCTTTCATGCCTTAAAACTTAAATTTCTTGTGGTGGGTTGAGATTTGGAGTTTGATTTAACATATGGTTCAGATTTTGTATTTGAAATTTTGGGTAGTTAAAAATTAGGGTTTATGGGTTCTATTACAAGAAGAGGATTGGAGGTGAGTCGACTCGGTTTTTCTTAGAAAGCATCATAAAATAAAGCATATAAACACAAATGACTAGCAGGGAGAGATAGAGAGACCAAGCAATAGAGGAAAAAGCAAACACAACCTTTAGCCAACCAAATCAAAGGTAGACCTTTATTTGTGATCAATGTGAGCTTTCAAGCTTTGGGACAACTAAGAAAAAAGATCCTCATATACAGAGAAATGGGAGAGAGATAGGGTATATTGAAGACTTTTTCAAAAGGGCCAAGCTTACAGCAAAATGCATATTATTATAGAAAACTTGTAGCAAAAGGCAATGGACCAACATAGTCTTTTTGCTAGAAATATTGAATTTATTCTTAAAAGTTTACATAAAACTTCCTTCATGGAATCGATGTTTGGCGTCCATTTCACCCCCAGAGCAGTTGCCTTTGCTCAAGCCCTTATTCTGATTAGGAAGCTATAGTTACTCTTCTATGTAGTATATCTATTGTTATTGTTGCTTCTAATCTCTTTTATGTAGTATCTCCTAAAAAGTTTGTTGGTGACGGGGATAGGTGAGCCACTTTTAAAACTTTGAACTTTGATATTATATACCTGCAGTGGTACTACAATCTTTTTGTGTATGGTTTTGTATTATTGCTATATAAATTATGTCTTTTGTCAAACTCTTCTTGTTTTCACTTTCCTTGCTTGATAGATGGTTATAATTACAATCATAAACTACTATTGCAGTTTATGTCAAGACCTTTTTAAGGACGTTGAAAAATGGTTATAACATTAGTAGCGATTGCAAATACACCTAAAACACCCTTCACTCATTATGCTAGAACTCTTGAGGCCTCATCTTGAAGTCTGTTTGGACACCCACTGGAAAACCATGGCCTGTATTAAACCTTCTCAGACTGGTTATTTGGGTCATATGTAATTGATCTATATTCCCTTACACTTGGGTTGCTTATCTTTTCACACTTCTGAAATTATCTTTATCCATATGCTAAAACAGATTGATCATAGTTGTCACTTGGGGAGCTTTGGGTTGGAATTGGCCTTTATGTGACTTGGATGTACTCATGTCTATCCTACTCATCTTAAATAATATGTAACTTTTGTATAGTTATGACTTGATGTTTTGTTACACTATTAATGTATTGGTTTGGAATCTATAGGTGTTTGTTATTTTTGCTTTACATATCTCCATTGAGTTGAGTAATGTCACTCCTTCTATTTTCATTCATGTTTATTCTCATTAAATTACTTAACTACTTCTATCATTAAACTTGTTATTTTGTATCAGAGTATTAGAACAAACTCAACCATCCATCTATGGCCCAGTGCACTGTGCACTTCCAAACCCAACCATCCATCTATGGTAAGCTGATCTCTTTGTCTGTCTCTAGCTTTGTCTCTATCAAGCCACGGTTGTCTTTGATGTTTGATTTATTGATTTTTAGAGTTGTTTGGTTCATTATTTTGTGAGATAAACAAAATAGCTGCTTTTTAGTTGATTTATACTAGGGAGAGACAGAGTTTTGGAGTTATGCTTGAATCTCAGTTGGTCTGTTAAAGGTTTTTGAACTAACTAACTACTATTGTATTTATTTGTGCCATCTTAATTGGGTTAGCCTCGAATGTTTTTGAAATTTTTATTTTTAAGTGTTGACAGATGTGGTTTTATTTTGGTGCCTTCTTATTTGGTTGCAGGAAAGGGTAGTAGAAGCCATGAATTGTATCTACTACATGCACTTGTAAGAGTTTTTAGCTTGACTAGGTTTCACTAGTTCATTTCTCTTTAAGTTGCTTACAAGAAGACCAAGTTGTAGTGAGTTTGTAAAGAATGATGATGATGTTGGTTTAATGGACAAATCTGTGTATATTAAATGTATTAGGTATGGATGAAGATTGTAAAAACAAATTAGTGTTTTGAATGGATTGTATGTTGATCTTATAAAACTTGAATGGATTGTATGGTTGTGGTTTTGTGGTGCTATGAATTGTAACTTATAAAGTTTTGTGGTTGTGTGGTGTATGTGTATAAGATCAACAAGGCAGTTTCCTCTCGTTGGTTCTCATTAGAAGTTTTTCTAGTGGATGTTAGCACATTTATATATTTTTTGTTTAAATTATTATAAGCGTGAATTTGGATCTCCAAGGTTTGGATATATTTATTTTAGCCTATATTAGACTATTTTTTGCTCAGTCTCATTTTTTTTTTTTTACATTTTTTTTTTCTGAATTCACCTATCATTTGCCGCGAATTCAACTCGTGGCAAATACTTTTTTTGGCCATAAGTGATTATTTCCAGCGAGAAGCTTTCTTCATAAATAAGTATTATCGACGAAATATTTTGTAAAAAATATATATTTCTCACGAAAGTATTTTATCGGAAATACCAAAGATAACTTTTTCTACGAAGATATGTCATGGGTAAACACTTTTTGCCACAACCTATTCTCATGGAGAATGATGTTAATTCCCAGCACATTATACCAGATGATACCTTATTTGCCACGGAGAAAAAATATTTTAACCGCCACGGATGTCGGTGGAAAATAAAGATTTTTCCCATGAACTTGTGGTTTGGTGGAAAAAGATTATTTCTCTACCAATTATATGCCACGAGTCTCCCACGGAACAAATTGGTGGCAAAAAAATTTTTCCCATTAAAGATATACTTTTTTCCACTACAGGCACTCTCGGCAAAAACCCATATTTGTAACTCCCTATAATATCCGTAACTCAAGAATGAAAATAACTCATACACACTTACACTTCAAGTTTGTTTGAGGAAACCAACCTCCCAAGATCAAGAAATGACTTTATTTCCCAATGCCAATGCAATAAGCTAACTCACTTTTTATTACATTTATCTTAACTAACTAAAATCAATCAGTTAAGCCCAACCTAATATAACTGTCCAATGTAATGGGGCAGCTAAAGGAACCCAAAAGAAATCATATATATACTACTAATTACAATTCTGAGTATATATTGAGCTCATTTCCCATTCAACAAGATTATTACATCCCCACTCACAATGTGTTACGCTGAAGAGCTAGCCAACTTCACTCAATTTTAATTGCCTTACGGTAACTGATTTGTAGTGATCATCATGCTCTTTCAAGATCGCCAAGA
This sequence comes from Juglans regia, assembly GCF_001411555.2. Classification (NCBI taxonomy): domain Eukaryota; kingdom Viridiplantae; phylum Streptophyta; class Magnoliopsida; order Fagales; family Juglandaceae; genus Juglans; species Juglans regia. The sequence goes on from NC_049905.1 coordinate 9,155,344, forward strand.
TGGCCTTCTACAAGAGTGCTTCTGGTGATGGTGTCTGTGGGGATATAAGGGGTCCTTCTTGAGGGGTATCAAAGAGGCATGGATATCCTTGTTCCGACCAAACTTCAATGAGCACTTGGGGGGGACTGAACCATTAAGGGCTCCCACGTGACTTTAGTTTGCTTTACCACATGGGTTGTGAACGGAAGGCCGAGTTGGTTGGCATGGTGGAGTAGGTAGTTGGATTGAATACTTCGAGCAAGCTACAAGATCACTGTATAGGCTATGATGGTGTGAGAGACGTTTGATGTTTGATCAATAATCCATCTTTACATGAAACTGACAACAAATGAATGTGTAGACTTATATATAAAACAAACATTCACGAGGTACATATATAGCTCTATAAAAACTGGTGAATCTAAAAGTGATTGAAATTTGGGTCTATATTAACTAGACTTGCGAACAAAGAGCTTGTACGAGACTTGCGGTCTAAGCCTGAACAAATGATTTTCCATAATATGATATATAATACAATGGAAAGTTAGATGATATTGTTGTATTTCTATTTGAGTAAATCAAAATTGTGATGTTTCTTTTTATTTTTTTCTCAATTCATTGATGGATGCTTTTAAAAGTTTTATATATCTTTCTTGATGAAAACTTCTTCTTTCCCAAAGTTATATGAACCTTGATGGCTATTTTATTATGGAGCCTAAAATTTATTTTATTTGTTGACTTTAGAAAGTCAAAGTTTCCCTTCAATAAATTTATGAATTTGTTGTTGTACATAAAACAAGTATCATACAACATTTTAACAATTTATGTAAATGATTTTCAAGATTTAAAAGAATATAGTGTTCCATTTTGATAGTCAATTGAGTTAAAAATGGCATACATTAAGAAAAAAGTTGCTTTGATCTCAAATGTGGAAACAAATGAATGTTTAGACGTTTACATAAAGCTGCGAACATACATGATCATGAGGTATATACATATATAGTTGTACCTCTATGTAGATTTAGCACTTCTCATAAAATAAGTGTTTAGCCAAACAAAGATGATATGTGGATAGTTTGTGTTTCGTGATCTTTCTTCAGTTTAATGAGTTGCAGAGTCAGGGTTTCTTTTTTTTTTTTTTTTTTTTTTTTTGTCCACTCTACTAAATCAAGCTTAGTTTTTGACCTAGAATGGAGACTTTTGTTATAATATTCTCTCTTCCTCAATTCATGAAAGAAAATCCTTTCAGAGATCAGGGAGAACATGGAGCTCCATTTTGATAGTTAACTAAGTTGAAAAATTAAATAAATGAAGAAGCTAATTGTATTTTTTTATTTTTTATTTCTATTTGTAGTCATTTCACACTAGATGGATATATTTATATTTTTAATAAGTTTTCACCTACATGTTTCAGCCCTTCTCAAAAATAAGTTCTAGCTTCATCCTTGCTCGTAGGCCAATGCTCCTTGTCTCTTCATGTCCAACAAAAATTGCTTATTTGTGACAAATTATTTATTATTAAAATAATTATTTTATGTCAAAATAAGTCTATTATAATCACAAATAACTCATCATAAATATTCATTTTTCTTGTAGCGTACTAAAGGTGTCAGTTAAGGATAAATTCAAACTGGACCGATCAAATAAGGAAAACATTTGATTTTGCATTGGATCACAAAAGGTAAAGAGTAGCTAGATGGTACAAAATATTGCTCATATCGTAGTTTGTAGAAAATCATGGTCGCTTAATAGCCGAAGCTATGTGAAGACCTTATTGACCTTCTTGTTTAGGATGTCTAAATAAGTCTCATAGCATTTGTGTGTAAGAGTGTAATCGGTCCAGTTTTGTACATTTTTTAAAATCGAACTGGTATATACCGATTTTAAAAATTTAAGAACTAATACTGAACCAATTTACTATCGAAATCAGACCTTCCGATTTTTTAGATTTCAGTCCGGTCCGGTTTTACAGATTATCTATATTAGTAATAATATGATATTTACATATACTAAACTATTAGTCTATTTATATTGATAAATGATTTATATACTAAATAGATAAGCTCATACAAGCCCTTGTAAAAAAGTAGATCTTACCTAAAAAAAGTGTAAAAGAAACTATTCTTTACTAGTGAGACCCATTTTTTTACAAAGAGTTTGTATGAGACTTGTTTATTTGAGACTTGTACCTAACATTACTCTTTTATATTATAAGATTGAAATTTATATGTTTATCAAATGTTATATTAAAAAATTATAAAATCAAGTTTATATTATATTAATTTTATGTTATAACATTAATAGACTTGAATAATAATATTAGAATTTCATGTTATATTAATTAGCAATTTAACATATAATACATATAATATGATATAAAAAATTATAAATATATATATATACAGGTCAGATTCGGTTTAAATAAGTTTTTAAAATATGAAAACTAGTACCACACTAGTTTGGGACCAGTTTTGGTTCTTTATGAATCGGTATCGCACTGGACCACTTGCAAACCCCAGCACTTCAGTTCGGTCCAGTTCAACCAGTTTTTTGGTTTCTTTTTACACTCATATCTGTGTGGATGTCAACATCGGATCACCATCAATGAGTTGATATCATTATTAATTATTTTGACGTCATAAGTTACGTGTCATGAACACTTTAAAATGTTCAATACATTAGAAGATGCAATGCGAAATCATTTCTAAGAATTGCAAATTTTTCTCAAACCTGGAGTTTGAAGTGATTACATTTTTTAAATACTTTGAATTGTTTAAATAATAATGATTCATTAACAATCATGTCTATATAAATTTCTTTATGTAGCATTTGAGTTCTATCAATACTGCACGCTAAGAGATCACTAACTAGATGAGGGTAAGATAACAAAAAGTTTAGAATCTATTTTCTTAGCAGTTAGAGATAGAGACGCGTTTACAATAATAGCAAAAGGATTGAGGAAATGATATAGCATCTAAAGTACAAGAACAAATCCAAATAGAGATGATAGCTCGAATAGAGTATGTAATGTCACTGCAAAATGACTGTACTACTCAAAGGAAAAATAAATTATGTATGATTTCGTTTTTAATTCTCTCGATTTTGAAAATAATTATTATTTTCATGTTTCTAATTTTATGGCACAACTTGAGGGTAATTTAGACTATTTATTCTTTTATTTTCCACTAATAAGAAAAATATTTACATTGTCGTTCAAATGTAAATTGAGTCTTACATTTGTATAATTAAGCATAATCACTATAAGGGGAATGACCTTTACCAGCAATTCATTTTCGCTGGTAAAACCCCCAAAATTACCACCTATAATATTTGTCAGCGATTTATAAATCGCTGTAAGTTCGTCGATATTAAAGCCTCACTTTAGATCTACTTCAACGGAAGTCAAAAATCGCCAGCAAAGGTTTTTTTTTAGCGGCGAATTTTGTTCGCCACATATAGCAAATTTAATCGCCGCAATTACAAGATACAATTCAGTTCTTAATCATTGGGAAATATTATTTCCAACGATTCATTCCAGCAATAAAAGTTCGCCGGCATTGAGTAATACTCAATTGCAGCGATTATAACATCGATGGAAATAACTCAATAAAGGCGATTCTAAAATCGCCATGAATTAGTGTTTCGTTACAAAATTGATTGGTGGCAATTTTGAACTCGCTGGTATTGATGTTTTACCAGCGACTTTAACATCGCTGCAATTGAGTTGTTGGTTAGACCAACTCTATTGCAGCGCTCATAAAATCGCCGTTAATAAGTCAATCACGGTGATTATAAAATCGCCGTTAATAAGTCAATCACGGCAATTATAAAATCGCCGTTAATTAGCGTTTCATTGGAAACTTATATAGCGGCAATTGTTAAATCGCCGCCACTGAATAATTACCAGCGATTTTCACATTGCTGCAACTGACTTGTTGCTTTTGGGAACTCAGTTGCAGCGATCATAAAGTCGCCGTATAAAACGTTTCGTTTGTAAATTAACTAGTGGCGATTTATAAATCGCTGGTATTGATTTAGGGCAGCGATTTTAACATCACTGGTAATGACTCATCACGTTTTTAACTTATATACCGGCGAAAAATTATCACCACTAAAGACCGTAAAATCGCCGATAAAACTGAATTCAGGTAAAACTTTTTGAGCCAATTTTTTTACTAGGCCTGGTTTTTGGTTGTTCCTAAATGCAATATTCAACCAACAGAAAGCTTCATTCATTCAAGTTGAACATCGAAAACACATGAAGCAAATAAAATCTATCAACTCATCCAAACTCATATGTATTTATACATTGGGGTGGTGTATTATATTCTCATATCAAGTACAAACTGAGCTACAACTGGAATAATAAATAATCATCACGGTCATAACAAATTGTTTAACTCTACTATCCATTGAAATGACCACAACTCTATTTAAGTGGCACCCTTCATCGGCATTAGCACCCACAGTTCTGTATATCGTCTTCGATCGAAAAAAGGTAGCCTACATGAAGACATACTTCTCACGTTACTTCTCATACTCTTCATCCGTGTATTTGACAATATCAACAAACTGCACAACATTAAGGAAAACTAAAAAATTTAGTTATGATATTAATCAAGATAGGCTTGATGACATTATGACTAGAAGAAAAACCAATGAACCCCAAATTGAAAAATATCATTTGTGAAATTGGGTCTTTGAAATAGTATAGTGTTGTGAGAATCACACAGCTTGTTATTGTGCTACAATTGCATTGATTTGCAATAACTTTCTCTCTCTAGGAAAAAAAATACTAACAACATCCATCTGGGAATTTAATGACATAATATATATCACCTAGATCACTAATCAAATCAATAACCAAAAACTAATCACCAAGAGTTAAAAATTGGAACCATAACGGACATGGTCTAATATGTTGCCAACTACTGCAAGCCAAATATCCAGCTGCTGGGTCCCAGCTCAGAAAGAGTATTGAGCTTAGCTTGAGTATCCCACAAATGAAGCCAAGCTTAAGCAGCTGGATAATACTTATTTTAAAAAAAATGAACGAGATTTGCATACTCTAAAATTATATCTAACATTAGCTTTTAAAGAAAATGAAACCTTTAAATAAATAGATATTGACATCCATAATAAACTATCATGTAATAAAACCAATCATCACATACATTGTTTTAGTCGTTTGATCTATGGGACTTGATCTCCTTCTATATAAGCCATAATGGAAGAATTAAGGAAGAGATGGGAGGAGGATGTGAAAAATGTGGTTGGAATTAATTTAGAAACCCATGATAAATTATTATAGTCTGACCCACGTAGTACAATCATCTTGTTATAATCATGATCACACACATGATACCCCAATCATTTTCATGCATCAACACCATATTTACTCTCAAAATTGCGTTCAACATCTGGGCTCAGTGACATGCATTAATTGTTTGTGGTGCACGCCACATCCGTTTTGGAAATATTGTTTGAATATATAGATGTTTAGATTCCTAGGCATGCAAAAACCAAGTAGAAATTGGGTATTATGTATTCCTAGGTATCAAACAGCAAGATCCCATTTCTTGCTATCTATATATGTGTGTGTTAATGGACAGTACTACTGTCACATGTATAAAATAGGGTGATGTCTTTGTTTTTTTATTTTCTATTTTTTGAAAGCGAAACTAATAGGACATGAAACAAGGAAAATGGTATTTTTCAAAGGATGAAGTGACATGGGAGTGAGGAAGATGATAAGGACAAAGGATGGGTCAATCATGCAAGGCCTTGAATAAGGAAAGGCAAAATGTGGATATGAACAAAATAAAGACACCCAATTTGCATATATATAAATATATATATATATCATGGTCAGCCGGCTGCCTACGGTACCTCATATATATGGCATAAATAGCAAGGTATAAGATCCTTGTAACAATGATAGAGGAAATATCGGTTACTATTTTTCAAAATAAGTGTACATGTGCTTGCACCTTGAGAACTTGCACCTAAAATTACTCTTACTTAAAAAAGTATGACCTCTTAACTTCTAAAAGAAAAACACCAAACAAAGCAATAACACGTATAGACCTATTATATGCCTCTCATCTAAGTAGTCAAATAGCTTGGTAGGTTCATGAGATAAAATTTGACAGCAAATTGTATTCACCTTCTATTATATGCAATGCTTGTTCTCGTAGATAGGAACATTAATGTATGGATGTTTGTGGAGCAAAGATCCACGTTTTTCAAAGGCTTTCGCCAAAATTTATTGAACAATAGGTTCTTAACTATCAAAAAAATCTCTTACCCATAATAAAAACATGGCCAAAGTAAAAAAGCAACCAACCAAAAACTTTAAACATGACAAATAGTCATTCACATTGCCAGTCAAGAACACTGATCATTTACTAACAGTAAAATCAACTCTATGCAAGCCCCAACTTTAAATGAAAAAATCCTGCACATCATTTATAATTGGTGGCCTCTAATTGAGACAGACACTACGTATTAAGGATCGATGCTCCTTAATTGTGGGAACTGTTTTCACCATCCTCTCTCTCTCTCTCTCTCTCTCTCTCTCTCTCACACACACACACACTTTATAATATAATATATTCATCCATGCATTTTCCATGCACCTCCAATATCCCTTCTTAATTAGCACCCAACAAAAAAGAAAAAATGCATTTATGATGTTATTGGTTTTAATGGGTTTTATATTTAACAATTACTAATCAATGTTTCTCAAAGCTTCAACATAATAGAATTTGATCATCACAAAGGGTATACTTTTAAGAGCATAAAATCAATTCCACCGTGAGAAAAACATTGATTCCAAATCTATAAATGAAAACTAAGAAAAAATGGATTGAATGCCAAGCTAGCGTGCTATGTGTGTGTCTTTTACATTATTAGTGTGAATGAGATACCCTGAGGATGTGATATGTGTCAAGCACATAGTTTTTCGCCGACGATTTTTACTGTCATTATAAGATAAATTAGAGAGATCTTTCTTATGTTTTAAAAATCGACTTAATTGAATAAAAAACATTGACACCTTAAATTCAGGTTTAAGTGATAAACCTAAATTGTGCTTTTAATAATTGGTTTATTAAGACTAGAGTCACCCTTCTATTTTCACAAAACATGATAATTATAGAACTTGAACAAAAACACCATTATTTAGTAAAAGAAGTAAGAAGATAATTAAGTTTAAGTAATTAGCATGGTAAGATTAGATATGTTTTCAGTCAAAAACTAACCACTAGGCATTAGAGTTAATTATTTTCAATTCAAATGTTCTTATTACTATTAGCTAGGTAGAAAGAATCATGGTGTATTCACAGATTTTTTTTTTTCCTCTTTTGAAATATATATATTATTCATGGGGTTTTATGAAGAAGTGTCGAATACCAAACTTTAAGCAATTGAGAACCACATCAGAGACACATAAGGCAGGCAGGCATACAACATGAAATTTGTTGTGGGGTATAGGGGGATGATATATGTACATTCCAGATGCTATGATGTCGATGGGTGATTGATAAAGTAGGGATTTAATGCAAAAAATGTAAACTATGTGGTGTGCAAATTAAAAAATTCAAACATAGTTTATCAACATCTAATACCCACATTAACACATGTTCAAAATGTAGATACACATGCAAAAATTGTGCAAAAAAGGAGATGATATCACAACTGCACAACTAGTGATTATGAGGTCAAACGGAAAACAACTGCCTACTCAAAGACAACTATAATTGGAATTGTACATTGAAAGAGAGATAGAAACAGAAGCAGCAAAAACAACAACAACACTCGATTTGTATTGATAGCTCTAACAATATGATTTTAATTAAATCAATGCAGGTTTTAAAATAGAAGTTATTTGTTCTTTAGATCGAGGAAACTAATGGAATATAACCATATGGAGCCTGGTTAGGTAGCTCAAGAAGTTGTCCGGAGAAACTTAAAGGCCTCATACAATGCATATAATTCTGTCTAAGTGCCCACTATATATAAGATTTTCATGCTTGCATGATCTGTAGTCTATTTTTAATCCTTTAAATCAAGTGGCCACATCATTTTCAAAGAAGGCATTTATTCATTATGGATGCAATTGAAAGAGTTAACCTATAGTTAATTAATGATCAGCAAAAAAATTCCTACAAAAAATAATTTTATATGCACATTCAAACAAAGCAACATTCTTCACAAAAATCAGTTAACTACATATTAGAATGTACCAAAAGGGGTCATAAACACTACAAGAAAAAGACTGTTTTTTATTGAATATCACCCACGAATTTTGCCAACTGCTAATATCCACAGCTTAGACCACCACATACAGAAAAGACAGATATACAAAAATTAAACCTAAAAGAAGAACATGGGAATGAGATTGACTGTGTAAAAAAATTACTGTACAAGCAAAAATAAAACCTCAAGGAAGAACATGGGAATGAAGCCCAAAAAGTTATGCATGAAGCTACAATGTAATAGAAAAATTAGACAAGAAAATATACCTGAAAGGGAATATATTCCCTGAAAATCAGACTTGGTTGACAGGAAAATGAAATCCAAAAACTTAGCTCCAAGCCGAATATGGAGGCATTGTGCGGCGACTTTCTAGGGGCAGGAAATGACTCGAAAATGAAGTGATGCCGCCATCAAATGAAAGTCGCGAAAAAAGTGGGGATCTACGAGGAATGTGGATTTGCAGGTGGGCTATCCATGGAGAAACACGAACTAGGGGGAGAAAGGTGTGGGAAAAAGGAACTCTGAAGGTGAACGGCGTAGTTACCGCAGTGAAGCCTTCAAGTCGCCTTCCGTCCATCAAAAAATGCGGTGACCATCGGCAATGGCTAGTGGAGAAATGGGTTTTCTGTTTTTGGTCTGGGTTTCATCGAAGTGGAGAAGAACAAGCATGGTGGGGGAAAAAAAATTGGGGGGAAATAAAGATCTTTTGTGTTTTGGCGCCCACAATTAGTGTTGCGACGTAAATTACATTGTCGCAACAGAATAAAACCTATACCAACGAACAATATTGCCGCTAATACATATATAATCGCTGCAAAAACTGGAATAAGTGAAGTCAGGGCCAAAATTCAGCATATGGTGTTAAAAATATGCGGCAATTCCCAAATCGCTGCAAATAAGTACCATTCGCAATGATTTTTTTTGTAGCGATTATAAAATCGCTGGGAAAGAAGACTTTTCTTGTAGTGAATGTTATGTCTGAACATGCAATAACATGCTTGAGCATGTTCTTAAATATGTTAAAATGGTTAAACATTTAAACATATAAAAAATTATGTTCGAATATGTGTCACAGTACATATGAACAACCGTGTATATGTTACAATAAAATTATATTTACATTATAATTCTATCAATATTTATGTGCGAATGTAAACAACACTAGCAATCTAACATCTAGGGATGGGCAGTGGGGCCCCGCACCCTACTTCCCGACCCTCATCCACTCCACCCCTGGTTGGGCAGGGCAGACCCTCGTCTACTAGATGGGGGGGCGAGTGGCCCCATCCGCATCTGGCGCCCCCAACGAGGGCGAGGTTGACAAAACGACACTATTTTATATATATTCATATTATATATAAAAAGAAATCTCATATATCTAAACGACACCTTCTTGGGATAGACAAAACAGCGTCGTTTTGATAAGTGAAGTTAACCCCCCCCCCCCCCATATATCAAACCATATCGTTTTCTATAGTTTTGGTATAGACAAAACAACGTCATTTTGATAAGTGAACCCCCCCCCCCCACGCGAACCCTACCCTCAGTTCTCTTCTGTCTCTCATCTCTCCTCTGTGAAACACTGAAACCCTAGCCGCTCTCTCTCTTGCTTCGTTTGCCGTATGCCGTCAAGCCCGTCGCCGTTCATCCCTATCTCCTTCTCACGGCTAGTCCATCACCGTTTTGGTATGTTTCCTTTCTCTGTCATAGTCCCGAGTTTTTTGTTTAAATGTTTTCATTTTTGTAATTTTTATTTTTATTTTTGTTGAGTTATGGAGGATGGGATTAAATTGAGGAGTTGGAGGATGGGATCATGAATTGTGTGATGTGGAGTGTGGAAAATGTGCATGTGTATTGATTGTTGTGTAAAACAAATTGTGCATGTGAAATTGTGACTTTAGGATTTTGAATTGAAACCATAAATTAGTTTAGGATATCAATCTGAAACCCTTAATTATCTTGAAAACCCTAAATTAATTTTGAGAAACCTTGAATTAAGACAGGGGTATTGATAACTTAATTTAAGGGTTTCGATTCGAAACCCCAATCTGTTTTGGGGTTTCAATAATATCGAAACCACTTCTGTTTTGGGGTTTCGTTATCGAAATCACATTCAATTTTGGGGTTTCATGTCGAAATCCCGACCTATTTTAGGGTTTCAATATCAAAACCCTGGAAGAATGGGTGTCCACCCCTACACCACGTCATCTGGACGGGGTATCCTACCCCCCATGTGCGGGGCGAGTGCTGGGAGGAAAATTCCCACCTATGCGGAGGCGGGGGGCGGGAAGGGGGCTACCCAGGGTGTGAGTAGCACCCTTACTAACATATACTTTTAACGCCCAAGCATATGAATGTTGGTGTGATCTTGTTTGAATTAAAATATATTGAATGTATTATGATGAATTAGACCCTGTCCCGTAGCTACTAGCATCAAGCAAGTGTATAGAGCACAACATCCACATCAATTAAATAATATGATTTGATTTATAAGATTCAAATTTTAAAATTTATCTTCCATCAAAATATATATGTTACGTAAGTACTTTACGTGTGTTATCTACATCAACCTATAAATAGAATTTTTTATTATGATTCGTTCGGACGTATAATGTACAAGCGTTTACTTCCAAACATTGATATGCTACAAAAGGCTTCTCACGTTCGAACATAGATTCAACAGAACGTCAAGCTACAAATTGTCACAAAAATATTTCGTGACAGTTTTTCATTTTCTTCATGACAGCTTTATTTGTTATATAATAAAGAATCTAATCAATTAGTGCATTTTATTTAGAAATTAGGTCGGAAATAAGGCCCTATTAGTATACATCAGAGTTCTTTCTACACTTGGATTTGTTGATTAAAAACATAAATGTCAAGAAATAAAGTCTAAGAAGCAGTATGAAAAAGTTTTTTTTTTTTTGGAAAGATTAATTCTAACGAATCAAGATCTTCGATCTAGAGATTATATATAATATTGTATATATATACATTTATATATATCCATATTTTTAATAAATTCTTTATTTTTAACTAGATAAATACTTTAACCGTAAAAAGATTGCAAAAAAATAAACCTATAAATTGACATGGTTTGATGTGATATGATAAATTGTAAAACTACTTTTATTATAAAATAGATCTAACGTATCATAAGAAGACATATCAGTTTATGGGTTTATTTTTATGGAATCTCTAATTTGTGGCTATAGCACTTCTGTTTTAATAAATAGTATATTTTATGATAACTTTTAAAATAATTTTGAATTTTAAAAATTCGTACACACCATGCAGTAACCAAACCATTTTCAACCATGAGTGTTATTTTTTTTTAGAAGATGACGGTATCCTAATTTTATTAATAGTCCTCACTTGTAGCGGAGAAAAACTATAGTTACAATCAAATACCTAGGTGATACAAATAAGTATAAAATCAAAACCCATGTATCAAAAACCTAATCAACCAACCAAAATAAAACAATGTTCACTATTGTTCAGAATACAATACCAAGACAAGACCAACCCTAGAAAACAAACCAACACCAAAGAAACCAAACTTACCAAGGACATACCTACGAGATGCGAAAATAAAGTAGCCCGATTCTGTCCGTACGAAGAAGCCCTCTTAACTAACTGGGCTTAATATCATCACTATCATCAACCCAATCCCTATTTTCAACCATGATGAATTCTTTCTTGTAATTCGCATTAAAACTCGGTTAATTTCGCAACAAATCTAAAAAAACACTAACTGATTAAGATGGAAAATATTGTCTGTCTATCTCTCCCACTTTCTCTCTACCTTTCTTCTTTGTCTCTCAGATCCGCAAAATTCTCAGACCCAGCTTTCTTTCGTCCGATCTCCATGTCCACACCTTGAATTGAAACCATGGGAGGCAAGAACATCAAAGCCGAGAATTCTGACAAAAAGCAAACACGTTGGGATCGAATAAGACAACAAATAGGCTTTAGAACCTCCCTGATCACTTGGTTCTTCCTCCTCATCTCCATTCTCTACATCATCTACTCTTTCAACCTTCTCACCAGCAATCGCTACAGCTGTTCCACCTATTTAGATGCCTCCATTCAAGAACACCTTGAAGCTCTGACCAACGTGTCCGCAGCTAACCTCCACCTGGATGAACAAGTAGAAGATAAAAAAACCATGGAATCTCATTTAGCACTTCCACGAAAGCCCCAACGATATGACACAGAGCTCAAACACATTGTTTTTGGTATAGCCGCTTCATCTAATCTGTGGGAGAAGAGAAAGGAATACATAAAAGTATGGTGGAAGCCTAAGGAAACCAGAGGGGTGGTTTGGCTAGACAAAAGAGTGAGAACTCAAAGAAATGAAGGGCTACCGGAGATTCGGATTTCCAGAGACACAGAAAAATTCAAGTACACAAATCGTCAAGGACATAGATCGGCATTGAGGATCTCAAGAGTAGTTTCTGAGACGTTGAGGCTCGGCATGAAGGATGTGAGGTGGTTTGTTATGGGTGATGATGACACGGTTTTCATCGTGGACAATGTAGTGAGAATACTTTCTAAGTATGATCATAGGCAGTTCTATTATATTGGGAGTTCATCAGAGAGTCATGTTCAAAATATATACTTCTCGTATGCCATGGCGTTTGGTGGCGGCGGATTCGCCATTAGCTATCCTTTGGCGGAGGAGTTGGCGAAGATGCAAGATCAATGCATTCAGCGGTATCCAGGATTATATGGTAGCGATGATAGGATTCAAGCTTGCATGGCTGAACTAGGGGTGCCACTGACCAGAGAACCTGGCTTTCATCAGGTAATTAAGACTGAAAATAATGCTACTCTTCATCTTTGATTTTGCCAACCCTTACATGGAATGACCACCTAAATATGATAAAAAAAATAATAATAAAAAAAAAAAAAAAAAACCAACAGTTCTCGATCCTTAATTTTGTCGTTCTCAGTCGTACGTACATGTTGTGACACATTTTAAATGATTTTATATATCAAATTAACACTGAAATAGATAATCATTGAAAATTGTCTTTGTGCATGCATGCAGTATGATGTGTATGGAGACCTCTTAGGGCTCCTTGGAGCCCATCCTATAACGCCATTGGTGTCACTTCACCACCTTGATGTAGTAGAACCAATATTCCCACGCACGACTAGAGTGAAAGCTCTCCAACATCTAATGCAATCCATCAGGCTTGATTCGGCTAACATAATGCAACAATCAATCTGCTATGACAAGAAACGATATTGGTCCATCTCAGTCTCATGGGGTTACGTGGTTCAAATCTTAAGAGGAGTGATCTCTCCCAGAGAGCTAGAAATGCCCACAAGAACCTTTCTTAATTGGTACAGAAAAGCTGATTATACAGCATATGCATTCAACACTAGGCCTGTGACCAAGCATCCTTGTCAGAAGCCCTTTGTTTTCTACATGAGATTCTCTCGATATGATCGTTCGAAGAAGCAGGTTATTGGGGTTTACTCTCCTCAGAAATCTCGAAACCCTGCCTGTCGATGGAAGATGGACTCACCAGAAAAGATTGATTCCATCGTAGTTTTGAAAAGACCAGATCCTCATCGCTGGCAGAAGGTTAGGTGTTTTTCTTTTCTAATTTCTGATTTCCTTTGCTTTCATAATCTAAGGAAGCATTTTACTCTTAGAGTACGTTTGGGTAGTGAGAAGTGTTAAGAAGTGTTGAGAATGTTTGTGAATAGTAGTAAAAAAGTAATGAAAAGTAATAATAAAATATTGAATAGTAGTAAAAAGTAAGTGAAAAGTAATAAATAGTAGAAAAGTATGTAAAAAGTAATAATAAAGTAAAGAATAGTAGTGAGAGTACTTGAGGTAAAGAATAATAAAGTAAAGTAAAGAATAGTGTTGAGTAGTGAAGTACTCTCACTTGCCAAACATACCCGAAGCTTTCAAGTGAAATGGGTAGTATTTATTTACGAGAAATGTTTAGTCTATAAAGAAATCTTATTAGCTGACATATCGTAAATACAGTAGATCAAATTATAGATATAATGTATCATATCAAATTACGTCAGTTTATGTCGATATCACGTAAAATATATATAACCAAAATCTCTCTTTTGATACAACATTTTGCAGTCACCGAGAAGAGATTGTTGCAGAGTTCTGCCATCACAGAAGAGATCAACAATGTACTTGTGGGTGGGCAATTGTCGAAATGGTGAAATTAGTCAGTTGTAGCAAACATCATCAAGGAACGGCATGGTAACAGATTTTCCAGCTTAAGTTGCACCAGTAAATCCACAGAACAGCAACAACTTTGAGCCAAAATCATGAGCAATTATTAGGTAATCCCGAAATAGAGACGAGCGGTGGTATTCTCATCTTATGCAAGATGTCATGTCCTTAAAAAATAGTGTTTATTTAAGTGCTTTCAATTATATGACATGTTATGATAGAATGAGAATACCGCGTTATCTCTACTGATCTCGGAGTATACCTAATACCTTTTCTGAAATCAGTGATACTCAAAACAGGGCATTTGATTCATGTATCCTGATACAAGCAAGTCTATATATCTAGTCTTATATCTATATGATCTACTTGCAAAATGCCTATTTCTATATAGCCTCGTAGTGGTGGAGGAAAACCATATTGTGATACCCTCTTGGACTCTTTATCTATAGCAAATATATAATATTCACGCAAAATATGCTGAAAGAAACCTATTTTCCAAACTCTTTCTTCACTGTTATAAATACTAAGTTCGGCTTTCCACCGATTTTTGGCGAGAAAGTTCTTGCACCTGCCATTCAAGTGACCTAGTTAAAAGTTTCAGAGGTTTCTGTACATTGTCCTTTTTCACATCTCCAAGCAAGACAACCTGAATAGAGTGACAATAACTTATAACACGGCTGGAAAAAGGGTCCACAGAAAGATCATGAGAAGAGAAGTTATTATTAGGAAAATTTTGGCTAAACTGTGCAAATGGGAAAATCATTCCTACAAAGAGGCACTGAGTACAAGAACCCGAGCTCACTTGTACATCGATGAAAGGAATGAGAGAAGAAGGCAGAGATTTCCCTGTATGTAAATATAAAGGTTCAAAGCAGTTCAGGTTATCTTCTATGATGTAAAATTTGATAACTAAGAACACCATATGAACAGTGCAAAAAGGTACTGAGTCAACTTTATCCACAATTTAGTCTGACTCAGTCTCTCTATCTGGTCCGTTTCCTTCAATTTGTCTTCTATCACTGTCACTTCTAGCATTAGGTGATGGACTCCTCTGAGAGGTTTGGACTGGATGGATTTGGGGATCATATTTTTGGGAAGCAAGGTAATTTAGAGCAGTGACAACATCACCTATGACAGGCCGCATATTAGGCTGCTCCTGGAGGCACATTGCTGCAATAGCGAGAGCTTGGTACAAACCTCTCACGGGATATTGACCTTGGAGCAGTGGATCAACCATTTGCGAGAACTTCTTCCGGTCTTTGAACAAAGGCCGTGCCTGCAAACAAATCCCACATACAACATCTATAAGCTTGAACAAGATTATATTTTTGGACAATGATTTTATTTACTCCCCAAGAAAAAATAATCATATAAAACTACAAGAGGTTTTAATATGGAGATGTATGAGTTTCGAAACACAGTTGAAGGCAGGGTTTTGGCACCAAAAAAAAAAAGAGGGACGAAGGTAATTTATTTGGCTAATTCACACGTTCAAGCAAAACTTTCTTTATATCCGCTGATTTTTACTCTTCCCAATGTTAATACAGTTTGTAGCTTCCCAAGCCTGGCCACACTACATTGTCAAGCTGTATGATAATCAAGCTGAAACAGCACTAAGTTCATGGTTCATAGTTACCTGATTTTGACTAGGTTGTCAAAGTGAGGCACTATTTTGGCACTGAGAAAGCCTAAGAGTGACTAGACACACTTCCAAAAAAGAAAACATGCACGATTCATAATTATGAGGCTATAATGCTCAAGTGGCAAGGGCCTCAGTTTTGGTGGGTATGCTCCCTCCAGGTCTAGGGTTCGATGCAAACAATTTCTAAGGGCTATTGGACTAGGATAATTTTTCGTTGAATTACCCTAGGTGTACCTGCAAAAAACTCCTTGTTGAGGGTCTTTGCCAATGTTTTGAATACCGTACCGGACGCTGTACCGGTCAAGTCACTGGAACGAAATATTTCGGTACCGGTACCGTTTCGGGATAGCGTTTCGGGATAACATTTCAAAATAGTCGATATATAAATAAATTATATATAAAAATTATATTCCAAAATAATAGTGTATATATAAATAAATTATATATAAATACATATATATAAATTATAAATAGTCTAGTCTAAATTGGAGGTTAAAAAATAAGCTTATAGTTTGAAAAAAAAAAAACTGGCCGAACTATCGGCGGGTACCGGCCGAAATTGAGGCTAGTACGTCCGGTACCAGCCAGTACGTCCATTATTTTGGCCGGTACGAAATAGATATAGTACCTGTACCGGCCGGACGGCTGATACGAAAAATTTCTGCCGTACCGGCCAGTACGGTACGAAATTCAACACTATGGTCTCTGCACCCCAGGATTAGTCGGGACTTTGTACCGGATGCCAATAAAACAATATAATAATGAGGCTATAATGCACAGGAAGTCCCAAAAGGAACCTGATTCAATATGTTCACAGCATTTTAGACTTCCAGGAAGTGTGCAAAAGGAAACCTGAATCAATATGTTTCACTGCATTTTACACCCCTACAAACTCACCAACAGTGAGTTCAAAGATCAGCAATTTCAGTCAGCTAGTTTCAACACAATGCAGAGCTCATCCACAAAGAAACTGCTTAACAAGCCATAAGGGACAAAAAAGCAGGTTACACGAAACTGGGCTGCTCAATTGAAGATTATGCTCTTAAAAAAGCTAGAGTTACATTATTTTAAATAAATATTTAAAAAACTAGTTGCTAAAACTACTCCTAGTTTGTCACCTTGACCACCTGCTATTCTGATACTTGTACACCTCAAGCGCTGGCTCTTTAGAAGTTAACACGCAGCTAAAGGCACTCAAGAAAGTGATAAAAAAAGATAAAGCAATGGAAACCATTCAGATATACAAACTAAGTCTCTCTTCATAGACTAAAATTGCTAAGCACACAATATACCAACAAGGACAAAAACCACAACTGCTGTAATTCAATCAACACTAATAGCAACAGAAAATAGTTATAAAGTTATCTTACCCATGCAACCAGATTATGCTCCTTGGCAGTTTTGGTATGATCAATTGCTTTCCTACCAGTAATGAGCTCCAAAAGAACAACCCCAAAACTGTAAATATCTGATTTAACCGTCAGCTGGCCTGTCATTGCATAATCTGGTGCACAGTAGCCATATGTCCCCATAACCCTTGTGGAAACATGGGTCTTATCCCCACTGGGCCCTACTTTGGCCAATCCAAAATCAGATAGCTTTGGGTGATATCCTTCACCAAGCAGAATGTTTGAGCACTTTAGATCACGGTATATAACAGAGGGTTTCATTTTATCATGCAAATACTCCAAGCCCCTTGCTGCACCAGCTGCAATTTTCATTCTCATATCCCAATCAAGTACTTCCCTATCAGGTGGAAGATCTGCCACCAGAAGCCATGGGTGAAAAAAATGACATAATTTGCAGAGATGGCACAGAATTTGAAAAGTTAGAATGAGCCAGACTAGAGATGTGTCGAGAAGAACAGGTACCATGCAAATGGTTTTCCAAAGATCCTAATGGCATGTACTCGTAAACCAATAGCCTCTGATCTCCCTCAGCACAAAAACCAATCAATCTTACAAGATTAGGGTGGTCAACGAGGCTTAGCGTCAAAACTTCAACAACGAATTCCCTGATTCCTTGGCATCCATTAAGGTCAAGCTGCTTGATGGCTACATTCTACATCAAAACAAAGAGAAGGGCAACAAAATTTAGGTCTTAGCCCCAGACTACCCCATATAATAAAAGCACAATACCATATAAATAAGATCTTAGCGAGCAGATCAAATTTGTAAATTTTCAAACTCATTAGCATATTTGCAACAAGTTTTATTTAGCGATGCTGCTCTGGGCAACAACTATAAGTGCCTTGTTATACTATTTTCCAAGTATTATAATTTGTTTAGTTGGAATTCATGGTTGCTGGCTGTACAATTTTTTGTTTACTTCTTCATAAAGGACTACTAAAATTAGAGTAACTCTAAACAACCTGATTGATTTTCTCCATGTGCCCTTTGTAAACTTTTCCAAAACCTCCTTCACCTAGACAGCAGTCTGACCGGAAATTGCCAGTTACAGCAGCTAGTTCATCAAAGGTAAATTTTTTTGCCAGGTCGCCACGTCCATCCTTTGAAATCTCCTTCAAATTCAAACCCTTTACATCCAAAGCTAATTGGTCATCCTTAGACTCTAATTGCTCTTTCCCATCATGATCAGACTGCTTCTTTACATTCACATTTGGGTTGACTTTCAATGCACCTTACACAAATATGCAAAAGATATAAGCATGTCAAACACGTGGATTGAACGAGAGAGAGAGAGAGAGAAGTGACATCAAATAAGGCGCATGGTGAGCAGAGGCCAAGAAATCATTTTGGTATAATTCTTTCAAAAAGAAAGGATGGGAAAAACCCACAGTCACCAAAATCTAAAAGCAAACAGAAGAACACAAAATGACAAAACCCAACACCGAAGGAGATTTTTGGATTATGGATTGGACCATTCCAAGCATGCAAGCAAGCAAAGAAGCAAAAGAGATCATTAGCTTAAACTATACAAATAGAAATTATCACTTTAAATTATCACTTTAAATCTATACCAAAATAAGAATGAAAGGGGAAAAAAACATTAAACCTCAAAACATCTCGCCAAGACCAAAATTCAGCCTTTTGCCACTGTTTTATATATACCTATCAAGAAAAGACCAAAATTCAGCCTTCTCTAACCGGTTCACCGACAACGTCAAAATTATGATTAAAAAATTGAAAATATCTAATTCCGTTAGATTAGACGAAACCAATTGGCGAGAATTCTCATGGGATTTGGTTTGATATGAAACAAGGTTGGGCACAGATTATCACCGACGAAAATATCAATTTAATATTTACAACAATCCCATATAAAGAGAAAATTAAAAGCAAAAAGCTCGTGTTTTCTATTATATATACATACATATATAAGAATCAGAAAAAACGAAATAGAAGTAATCTCATCTCAATGTTTTGTGAAAAAAAAACGATCAAAAAGGTATGCAACATTACCTGAAGCGGCTCGATCGTCAGGCTTATTCTTTTTGTTACTATAATTGTTGTTTTGATGCTCTGACTTTTTGCTTGATTCCCCTGTGCAGCGAAAGCAACCCATTACAGCTTCTATATATCTCAGCAATTTACAGAAAAGACTGAGCACAAAACAGAGACCCAAACACTCCCAACAATAAATGCAGAGAGAAAGACTTGTGAGGAGAGATAGAGAGAGAGAGAGAGGAGAGAAGAGAGAGAGCTCCGTTTGTGCAATGCTTTTGCTTTTGTCTTCGCCTGTGTGACTTTATATTCATGGGTTTCATTGTCGTGTCAACAACTGTAATATTCCTGACAAATTCCTTCTAATCAAATTCAGCCGCCTGTCAATTTGTATGTTTGGCAGTGAGTGCTCAGCCATTGGGGAATTGCGGGATAAAATGGGTAGGGAGACTGAGCGATATTTTAATAAATTATTGTATAAATTTACGCGTTAAATTATAAAATTATTTTTATTATAAAATAAATTTAATATATTATACAATAAATTTTATTATATTAATTTATAAATTTAATTTTATAAAATTTCTTTATAATTAAAACATTTCTTATGACAATTTAATGTTGAATATTCTAATTAGAGAATTTGTATTTTAGATTGTCCGAACTAGTGGATTTGTGTCGTATAGTCTTTATTTTTAAAGAGTCATGTTACACGTAAATCTTACATTCTGTACATCACTTAAAAAATATATGATTTTATTATTTTATCTTCATAAAAGTAAAAGAATAAATTTACATATTTTTAAATAGTGTGCAGGAATATGAGACTTATGAATAAAATTTTTTATTTTTAAAATTTAGAACTTTCCCATAATTTTTATCGGATTACCGATAATATGAGAAATACCGATAAGATGAGTTATACATGAGTTATACAATATTTAATGTTGTCGCTCGAAATCTAATAACCATTTACTATTATCCAAAGAGTATAATTGTGTGGTTATAAATGTCGTGAAACTCTTTCTATTTTCGCCATGTTCCTATCTCCTCTAAACGACAACAAATCTATTTCTATGGCATTAGAATCTAGGAAAAATATTCCTCTAGACTCAAGTTGATAAGAACTCCATATTCTAAATGTTGGGAGATAAATATATAAAATATATTTTAAAGTATTTATTATTTTCCATGTGAAATTTTTTAAAATATTAAATATATAATAAAAGTTGTAGCCTTTTATGGCTTACTTCAACGGTATATATCATTACAAGAAAAATAGACTTTTATGACTATTTAATTGCAGCAAAAAGATTATTTATGATCAAAATAGACTCATTTTACCTGTAAATTATCATTTCATTAGAATTAACTAGCCACAAATCGCAGTTTTCTTGTAGTATATATCTGTTTTTTCTTAGGCTATATTAAATGTTGAATGAATGCTATAAAAGGAAATTTACGTTTTATCTCTATTTAGATTCTATATCCAAAATTTAAAAAAAAAATATTAAGCGTCATATTAATTACATATTATCCAGTGGCGGACCTGCATAGGGGCAGGGGGTGGCCATGGCCCCTCCCAAAATTTGAAAAAAAAATTAATATATTTTAATTTTTTATGATTTAATAGGATTATATTATTTCATATTGTATTGATCCCCCCTCTAAAAAATTATTTTGGCCCATTCTACAAAATTATTTTGATCTTATAAATTATTTTGACTAAAAAATAGAATAAAAAATATTTTATTATAGCTTTAGTTTTGCTCGACCCCCCTACAACAAATTTCTAGTTCCGCTACTGATATTATCTATTTTATTTAAAATGGAAAATTTGTCTAAATGTGGTACAAAGTGCAAACCCACTCTATTTCACGTGAAATAACATTATAACATGTTATTTTTATAAAATTATAATAGAAATTAATTTATAAAAATATATTTGTTTAAGATTAGATGCGAAAACAATTATCATTATTATTTATTCAGAAGTGATATAGATGCATAAAAATTATACAAAAGTAAATCCTTAATTAATGTGATTTTATGTGATCTGATAAATCTATTTTATGATAAAAGTAACTTTATAACTACGTATCACATAAAAACATATAATTTAATTTTGTGTAAAACATTTGGAAAGTATTTATGTCTTGAGTTATTCTACTGCCACAGCTCGCCTCTACCGCTAGACGTGGTATGCCACGTGTAATTATTTAAAAAAAAAAAAAAGAAAGGAACAAAAACGTAAAAGGTAAAAGGGGGGCTTTTCATTGCATCGTGAGATCCATTTCTCATTTCTATGTGAGTCCGACATCACCCTCTAAGCACAGCGGTCTTCCAGCACGCAACTGTAGTCCGCAGCTCCATTTTCAGCGTCCACATGAGCTCCACAAATCCAAGGCTTCCCGGTTATTATTTATGTGGGTATTTTCATTAACATTCCTTCATTTCCTCTTACACTAGGATTTTGTGTATGTAATTATCTTGTCAAATTTGACTTTATATTGGGTTCAATTTAATATTGGGTTCTTTTATGATGTTCTTTGTATTTATTTTAGTCCCCGCCAATTTGGGTCACTCCGATTTCTTAGGACTGATTGGCACCTCATGGTTTGAATAACAATATTAGTTATTTGTAACTTGTTCCATTTGTTCCCTTTCATTCAAAATAAATCTTGGTTGAAATTAATCTGCACTTGATGATAATGAAATGTTGATCGAAAATCGTACTAGCTAATAATAATATTGTAGCAAATGAAGTTGAAATTTTTTAAATTCCTCTACATTATTTAAGATTATTGCAGTACATATATATTCAAATAGATAGTTGAGAATGTGTCTAACATCATCACAGCTTAAGGTAGAACTGGATCTGGCCTATATATTTTGTCCATCGCCACATATTATTAGCTAGAGGGATAATGAATATAGGTTTTTGACTATGTCGCGTGTAGATGCAAGCAAAATAAAAAGTGGATTTAACTATTAAAAAAATAATTTGGAATAGCTTGTATCAGCTATGTGGACCCTGGTTTTACAAAACCATGATTCATCATTCCACGTATTCTACTCAAGAGTCCTCAATTTTTTATTTTCTTATTTTGGTGAAAAACTGGAAATTCTCGAGTGTGCATCCTTATATGCCTTAGTCAACTTCTACACATAAAAACAAAATTGTATGTATATTAAAAACTAACCATTTGATTTTGAATACTAATAAACAAAATTTTATTAGTATTTGAATATGTTGAACTTCTTATTCAAATGATTATTTATTTGGATATGGTTGCAGCTTGTTAGATAATTTGAAGGCTAGACTTACAATGGATTATGGCATGGGAGGTGCAGAATATGAGTATGATGAAGTAGATCATGCAGATTATGAGTATGATGAGGTAGGATGTGCAAATAATGAGTGTGATGAGGTAAGACATGTAGATGATGAGTGTGATAAAACCATTGAATCTCTTAAGTTTAGAATGACATTTTCATCTGTAGAATAAGCTTGGTTTTACTATATGAAGTATAGTAAGCAGAAGGGATTTGGGGTGTATAAAAATAATTCTAAACCGGATGACGATAGGAATGTTAGATAGCTTTGCTTAGTATGTGCATGACAAGGCACATTCAAGAGTAAGGCTGCGAATATTCTAAAGTCAATAGGAACAAAAAAGGTAGGGTGTATAGCTAGAATTAGTGCGACCCTAAATGATGAAGGTGGATATATCCTGACTAAAGTAAAATTGGATCACACACAAGTTTATCGTCCGGAAAAGGCAAGACATTTTAGATGCTTTAAAAAGATTGACGCTCGTGTGTCTAAGAGACTTGAAATAAATGACGAGGCAAGTATACGAGTGTCAAAAAATTTCAAGGCAATGGTTGTTGAGGTGGGGGATTACGAGAATGTTCCATTCGGGGAGAAGGAGTGGCAACTACATTGACAAAGCACGTAGGCTTCGCCTCAGGGTTTGATGTGTTGAAACTCTATATAACTATTTTCTGAGATATGCAAAGTAAAAATTAAGATTTTTACTATCAGATAGGCATGGAACATGAGTTATGGTTAAAGAATATGTTTTGGGCAGACGTCCGAAGTAGAGCTGTGTATGAATCATTCGAAAATGTGATTACATTTGACACAACATACCTGAATAATGCGTACAAGATACCATTTACACCGTTTGTTGGTGTAAACCACCATGGTCAGTCAATCATATTCAAGTGTGGATTGATATCCAATGAGAACACACGTACATTTGAATGGCTGTTTGAGACATGGTTGAAGTGTATAAATAACCAACTGCCAAATGCAATCATTACAGACCAAGATAAGGTAATCAAGATGCCATTTGCACCGTTTGTTAGTGTTAATCACCATGGTCAGTTTGATATCCAATGAGAACACAAGTAACTTTGAATGGTTGTTTGAGGCGTGGTTGAAGTGTATGAATGATCAACCGCCAAATGCAATCATTACAGACCAAGATAAGGTAATCTTACTACTGTCTCAACTATTTCGCGCAGCCTTCTCGATTGCATCTAGCGGACCAAGACAAAGATGTACACATTCAATTATAAATGATGCAGTTTTGGTGGAGCTGGATATTTTTTGGTGGAAATTGCTAAAGTACTTTTTGTAATGACTATTATTTGAGATTTTCATTGTTGGTGGATATGTCAATTTTTTGGTGGAGATGAATATATCTTAATTAAAGATGATCACTTTTTGTAATGACTATCACTTTTTGTACTTTTTTGTTTTCTGTAAATTATTAGTGATTTTGTGATAGTATTAATTCATATAATGTTGGTTTTTTTTTTTTTTTTCTATGTAAAGGTGTCCCCTCCCTCAGATTTTCCATACCTACAAAGATAAAATATTTTGCATTTTGGACATCTCGTATATAAGGCACTTTTTACTCATTTCATTTATATCAATTTTTCATGTGCATCAACTTGTCATTGCTCTCACAGACAAAAAATATAAATGAAAGTATAATCGGGATGTCATGTTCATGAAATAAATAACATGAAATAAAAAAGAAAATACCTTAGAGAAAATTAAGTCTCGTTTTACATCTTCTACACATTGTTTTATTAGAATTTTTCAAAATAAATTACCATACAATGTACCTACAACATTGAAATTATTATACATAAACTGAGACTCTCTAGTTTTCTCTTGCATCTCTTAGCCTCTATCTCTAGTCGATGAGATGTTGTTTCGATATCCATTGCTATTTGTATATTTTGAAGTTCAATTTTTAAGCGATTGATTCTCTGTTCGCAATATGTTGATATTTTCGGATCATGCCAACAAAAAAACTTGAAACAATGTCTGGAATATTTAGGTTAGGTTTGGATAGTGGAAAAATTCTATTAATCATCTCAATTCTTATCATCTTCTCATCATCCCATGATGTGATATTAAATGATAGATTTACAAATGAAATGTAATAAATAATTTCATATCGCCTAATGCCACATCATAGGATGATAAAAATTAGGATGATGAGTAACATTACTCTTTTAATATTATTATCGTTTTGAGATTTGAAAAAATTGAATTGTTTACTATATTTTATGTGAAAATTTATGAAAATTATAATGATGAGATGGATACAAAAACTATTTCACTTCATCTCATCTTATCATTACAATTTTTTTAAATTTTTACATAAAATATAATAAAAAAATTAACTTTTTCAAATTTTAAAATAATAATTATATTAAAAATAATATTTTATTTAATTCATTTAAAATCATCTCATCTTATCTAACTATCCAAACCTTTTACCCTTTTTGGCGTCATGCAGCTTACGTGGCGGAAAACCGCTTGGTCCACACAGATATGCTGCAAGCTATAAGAAGCAATCCGGTCTCTTGTTTTGGGTTACGCGCCGGTGACGCTTTTAAATATCACGGACGTTGATTTTAATACCGTGAGGAAACGAGGAGTCAATATCTCGAGCAACTCAATGGGCCGCACGCTGATGTCATTCGGAGTATTTAGGCCCCACAACCCACTTACGCGTTGGAGGCATACAAGCCAAGCCAAGCCAACTCAGAAATTCAAACGGTGATCCACGCGTCTTTTCATATGTGTGATGAATAATCACCAATAACCATTCAACACTTGGAGGCTCCTAGAGTTGTATGATCGTAGACAATCTCCGCTCTAGGTGTAAAAAAAGTTTTTAAAATACCTTAAAGTCAACGCCTGTGAATATAAGCAGAAGCAGACGTGCCTGTCTTCTTGTTCTCTCGAAAATAAAAAAATTTTGAAAATTCTAGAGCTCACCATTTATTAAAATTAAAAAAACAATTACTTTAATTATATATATATATATGTATTTAAATATGAAAGAACCTAAATCATCGTATATTCATTTCAAGAAAATTGTCGAAAGTTGTAAGAAAAAATACACATGAAAATTGTTAAACATGTGTTATCCGCAACTAAACCTAATTAGATTTAGGGTGAGTTTGGTTACTAAACTCATCTCAACTCATCATTACAACTTTTTCAAATCTCAATACAAAATATAATAAACAATTCAACTTTTTCAAATCTTAAAATAATAATAATATTAAAAAATAATATTCTAACAATATTTTATCATTTCAACTCAACTCAACTCAACTCAACTCACTTCAACATCTAAATACAACCTTAATGGGCAAGTTTCCCGTATCTCTTCTAAAAAAAATAAGACTCAACATTAAAATGTATATTTTTTTAAGTAGATTTCAAATTTATTTACTTATTTAAAATGAATATACAAGACTTACACTTCGTAAAATTATACAAATAATTTTCATAACTCGATATTTGAAACATGATATAGCTCAATTCACTCAAAAGAAACAATTTAAAATGGAAAAATGTAACTTCAAACTAGGTAAGAGGAGACCTTTAGCCCCTCCCTCAAAACACAATCTCTTTATAATTTCATAATTTGTAATTTTTTTTTTTTAATTTAAGCATCAAAATCATCCCTAGTCGAATCCATTCAACAAACTTCATCACTTGCAACATATACAAAAGAGTAGTGAGAGAGCCCTATAAAACCAATCAGTCTTTTTATAGCAATATTTGGAGATGGTGAATTTGCATTGGGTTTTTTTTTTTTTTCCTAACAAAAAATTATTTATTATAGTAAGACATTTTATGGAAATTAAAACTAATCAAAACAAGTGAAATATCTATTCAACTTTCTTAATGACATCTTCATTGAGTTTCTTTTTTCAAATTTTCATATTTCCTTTCCGAATTTTGCTAGACATAAATCGGTGTGTTAGCACACCATTTACAGTGGAGCCCATTATAACTATAAAAAAACCAAAATACTAATAATTTTTTAGAAGAATAATTCTACATACAATCGTGAAGTACATAAATACCACGTAATCACTTTGAAAAATAGTAAGATTTCACTATGTGGGTCTCATATTTTATTCATTTTTTTCAAAACGATTACACGACAGTTGCACAACTCACAATTATAAATATCTTTTCTCCTTCCTTATTTGTCCTTATGAATTTTAAGATCTCTTAAGGTTTTTTTCCCATATTTATTGCAAGCCTAACATGCCAATTTATTATTCCATTATTTTTAATGTATGTTGGTCAGAAACCATAAAAGCTCCTACACCTGTCACTGAAATATATGCAAGTCCTAATAAAAATTAGAAATATTTGTGTCAAATTGCAAGCTAAACTGAAAGATCAGATCGACACTGAGAAAAAGATTGGCAGCTGCTTAGATATGGATCTTAACAGCTTTTCCCAAAGTGATTAGGCATCAATCTAATTAATAATTATCATGATTAGGCTGAAGATGCTATCTCTGAAAGACCCAAAGTGAGTTATTTTCATAGGAGTAGGTTTAAAGCTGAGGATAAGGATTATTTGGAGGATTTTGAGCCAATTGTAGATGGTAATCATGATCTCATTCATTTACTTTAGGCTTTGTAAAAAAGGTGGTTCAGTTTCAGCTGTGGACAAAGGTATGGGTGCAACTTTAACTCTTCATGATGATGTCAATGAAGCCCCCCACTATACTTCTTTAGAACTCCATGCCAATTTTTATCACTTTTTTCTTCTTGATTTCTCAAAGAAAAGCCTTCTTAATTGAAGGATGGTTTTGTTAAGTTATTATAGCACTACTATGTTGAATTTCTTCTCTTTAGAACTATAAATGTTAGATTTGTATTGTAGTAGATTAGAGATAAACACATAAAGTGAATTTCATATTATTTATATGAGTTTTTCAGACAAATTTAAATGATTGATAAATATTATAATATTTTCTCCATATATCTCTCAGAGAAATAATTTAACTATATAAAGAGATCGTATAAAAATAAATCCACAAATTGATATGGCTTGATATAATATGTTAGATTGTAAAGTTACTTTTATTAAGACTCGTTTGTTTTCAGAAATGATATGAGATGAGTTGAGATTAAAGTTAAAAAGTTGAAAAAATATTGTTAGAATATATTTTTTAATATAATTTTTATTTTGAGATTTGAAAAAATTGAATTATTTATTTTATTTTGTGTAGGGATTTGAAAAAGTTATAATGATGAGATGAGATGAGATATTTTTTGAAAACAAACGAGGTTAACGATATGAAACCATATCAATTTGTAAATTTACTTTTATGAAATTTTTTTTTATGACTGTAATACTTTTCTATTTCTCTATCTTTAGAAACTTTTCTTTCACTTTCACCCACCTACAAAACTTAGATTTTCATGCATGCTCTTGCCTAGAAGGTTCCCAAATTGCTTTCTAGTTGGGTAGTTTTGGAGGGAGATGGGAAGCAGAGAGCCGAAACAGACACAGTTTCATCTAACTTGATTAGCAGGCCATAAGTAAGTCAAATTCGGTGAATGAATTTTAGGTGCAATTCTCATGGACTAGAATAATGTCTGCACAAGGAAAATCCAGGGTGTTCTCCACTAGGAACCTATCTGCAAATCCCTTTTTCTCAACATCGGCACATTGCTCCACAGACGCGGTTTTGATTATAAATATAAAAATTTCTTAAAAATAAATTTATAAATTGATATAATTTTTATAATACGTTAGATTTATTTTATAGTAAAAATAATTTTATAATCTGATATACTATATGAAACTATATCATATTTATATAACTCATAATTATATATAACATTATTCATTTAAATTTGTAAAAAGTAGATGGGTAAGTTTGAAAAACTATTCGAATGAATATGATTTTTTAACATATTTTTTATTTATTTTTAGTTTTTATTACAAATAATTAGATTATTTCTTTTTTAATAATTTCGAAACATTTAAAAGCTTTTCTAGTGGACATCGGCCAAAACATACCTTTTTTAGAGTTAGCGCTCATTTATCACTTTCTCAGCCCCTACCTCTTTCGACCACCCAAAAGCATCCAACGTTTTTTTTAGGCAAAACATCCAACTCATTACTTGCACCTTCCTCTACTCTCTGCCCCACTAGATATGAAAAAATAAATAAAATTACTTCTATCAAGATAAAGATCCCCTTAGACATTGTAATTATATCTCTGCAATATTTTTAAGATGCGTATGTTTCGTGTTAATATTGTATTTTGCATGTCTTTGAATCAGGTCTCGGCAACTTAGATTTTTAGAGTTGGGCCTCAATCGGTGCTATGTGGAGCCCCCAACAATAGTCTGATGCGGCTGTACGAAGCTGATTTGTACATTCATGGCGATAAACAGTATTTAAATGCAGAAAATAAAGAGAAATGAACATACAAATTTACGTGATTCGGTACTGAACTTACACCCACAGGAATTTGGGGATGAGAGATTCCACTATAATTAAGTTATTTATAATCTCTCATAGCCTTTCATTTCTCAATATATAAAGAAAGTTGTAAATCTATTCATTAGAAAAGAAGTTCTTTGTTTTGCTCTAAAGTTGAAGGAGAAGTCTCCAAGTGAAGAAGTCGAAATCGTCCCAAAGAGAGAGTGTGTCCCAAAACCAAAAAGTCATCGATCCGTAGGTTCATCTTCTCTATAATCTCCTGCTCTCTATTTGCTTTAAATCACTTTCCTATTTTTTCTCTCCCGACATATTGTTTTTCTTTACTTTATGTCAAATATCTCATTTTCCTCTCTTGACGTTGCTTTCCCATGCCTCCTATGAACAGAGTGAATTTCACTCTCAAATAATTTGTGAACGTAAACTTTTATGTCAAACTATGTAAATCTCTGTATTTCTTTTGTATTCATAATTTTATGATTTATTTATTATTTATTTCATTGATGAGTATGCGAGAACTATATCAATGCCGAAAATTTCATCGTGAGCTATTCAATTGTATTGTTGGACTCCAATCCCTTCGAAAAAAATGCATTCACAAGTAAGAAGTGGTGGAAACCTAACAAGTTGATGAGCCACACACAGCTATATATACTTTACTTGATGATTGAGAATAAGATCTGATATAATTTATGATTGTAAAATATGAGTTACTTTTAACAAGATCGCAATAAAAATTTGAGTCAACTCAACCTATTGATATTAATGGGTTGAAACAGGTTGTGTTCGGGTATCCACCTGTTTATTAAACATATAATGATGTGTCACCTATTTATTTAATCAGATCATGTCAGCGGTTGACATTTAGGAGATGTTTGGATTCGAAGATGACTTGAGATGAGCTGAGATGAGTTGAGATGGATTATGAATAGTAATGAGATGAGTTGTGAATAGTAGTGAGATTTGTGAGTTAAAGTTGCTGAATAGTAATGAATAGTAGTGAGATGAGTTGAGATGAGTTGAGATGAACTGAGATAACTTGTGAATCCAAACAAGCCCTTAATTGAATAAAGTGTGTTTGGTCACACCCTACTTGATAAGAATCCAACCTATAAATCCGAATAACCTATCTTTAGAACTTATGGATTGCCACTTTTCCAATGAAAATCATTGGTTAGAGAGCAGAAAGCTAACAATACACAGACTGAACTTCCCTGTTCAACTGCATGATGTGTAATATCTATGTACATACCACTTTAGTGCAATTTCTTTTATAAAAAAATGAATTTTATTATAAAAATATAATTTTTTTTTTTGAGGGAGATTTACATTTTTACAAAAAACATGCGTGATTTGTCTATTTAGAATTTACACATAATATTATTCATTTAAAATAATTAATTAATACTATATATTGTCTTAAGGTATGTAAGTATCATGCACTCGTTTTGAAAAAAAATAAAATTTATTATTAAAAAAATAATTTTTTTTATGTAAATTTTAAATTTATTTAAAAAAAAAATACAAAATTTACGAATATAAATATCATTTGAAAATAAATATAGTTGAAAGAGAAGGACTAGAATGGTACCAAGAATGGGCTCCATAAACCTAAGAAGAACCTGGTACGATAGTGGAGAACACGTTTGCTGCTGATTTCTATCTTCTCCCACAATTATGTCTTACGTGCGAACACTACGTGGTACAGGCAAGCATTATTATTATTGTCGGGGGTCCACAAGCAATTCGGCCAAGTGCCGAGGCAGCTTGGGCAGCAAATCACTCTCTAACACGTGTTCCCATAATATTAAAAATATGAAATGAAAAAATTTTGAATATAGCTACATATATATAATATAGCTCTCATTTAACAGGATATATTATTTTTTTTAATAATCTTAATTTAATTATATATATATCATATAATAAAATCAGAAATGAGAAGTAATGATGTCTCTTCATAACAGTAATTATTATTTAACAATATAATATTAAATGAATCTAGGAGATAATGATCAAATCATTCCTAAATGGAAAGTGATAACAAGTCCTAAGATTGATTTGAAAACATTCATATCTCTTATACTTCAACATCCATCAAACTCAAATCACATTGTGTTTTTTCTTTTTTCTTTTTTCTTTTTTTTGTCTTTTTTTGGAATGATCTAATGCGGCAAGAGCATGAGCTTGGCCTTCAAATAAATTGATTTGTTGGTAATGAGATGATGAAAAGTAGTAACAATCCAATGTAAAAAGTACATAACTTGCACTAAAATTGCCTATTTAAAAAACACAAATAAACTAGACCGAGAAAATGGGCCTTAGATGGGTCATGGACAATAAAAGGTCAACGATAGGCCAAAAATTAGGCTAAAAATGGTTGAGATTTTTATATTTGGATGTTAAGATGATCTCAGATGCCTTGAGTTGATTTCTGAATTGTAATGTTTTGTAGATCCCATTAAGATACATTTGAATGTAAATATATTGAGATATGTATTTGTATGTATGAAGTAGATTGATATATGTTTAATATTTTTATGAAAAGTTAAAAAATTAATAAATCTCATCAATGATTAATTTGAGATGAGTTAAGTTGATTTCAAGTTTCAACAACCAATCAAACACTTGGTCAACACAAATGGGTTTGAGACCTAAAACGAAGTCAACAACAAACCAAAAATTGGACCAAAGGACCAAATAAGGATGGGCCGGGGGGGGTGTTGGGGGGACCCAGCCAAGTTTTTTTTTTTTTTTTTTTTTTCAAGCAAGTTTTCTTTATTTATTTATTTTTCCCCAATTTCCAGTAATTTAGAGGTCAATTCACTGGTTGAGATTTTAATTTGGTAGATCCACAATCTTTCATTCTACCTATTAAAGTCCGCATTGAGTCTCGTGAGGGTGGGACCATTGGTAAAGTAGAAAAAGAAAAACAAATATACAGTTTGGATAATAAGATGAAATAAAATTTTTATAAATAGTAGCAAAATAATTTAAGTTAAAATATTTTATTAGATTTTGAGAAATGAGAGAAAATTGAATAAAAATATTATAAAATTAAAATATTATTAAAATATAATTTTTTAATATCAAAATTCTTTTTTAAATTAAAAAAATTTATATTGTTTTTTGTAAAAATTTAAAAAAATTATAATTATTAGATAAAATATTTAAATGAAAAAGTTAAAATTTAAAATTATTTTATATTTGAGTAAAAAATTATGAAAAATTTTGAAACAAGCCGAGGTGTTCTCATCCAATCCAAGTGCCACAAGATGATTTGGGATGAAAACCTGACATTAGCCGATAGCTCTGATATCATTACTGAATTTCATATAAAATAAAAATTGAAACAAAGAAAGAAAGAAAGAGAAAAATGAGAGCTTTGTAAGCTACATCTTAATATTGAATTGAATTGAATTTTACACCACATATTGCTTGTACTTGTAATAAAATGGAGGATAATTCAAAGAGTAATATCAAATCAATGTATGATATAATGGTCAAATCATTTTAAGGCAATGTATGATGACAAAGTATAAAACTGAAAATATTCGAATCACTTGTACTCTAAAAACAGCTTTATTTCGTGGACAGGTTAACCTACATAAAAGGGTAACCCTTCCCAGAAATCCATCAACTTACACAAACACAAAATAAAGGCTGCAAGCACGTTCTTAAGTTCTCAATCAAATGTTCATTTTCACAAAGATAGTAATACCACTACCCAAAAAAGCCTTCTACAGCCAATCTAACAATCATTTCCTTACATTCCAATCTAGTGCTAGTTCCATGTACACAAACCTAGAAGGATTGGTCAGAAACAAGGGTTAGAAATCTGCACTCCAGCTCTTGTTATTGTAAACTGTCAGAAGAAATATCCCCAGATACATGGTCTTTGCTCTGACAGTCTTGTCCTGCCTTATTGTCAGAACTGTTAAAAGAAAAGAAAATTAGAACTAATGATCTCCCCAGATTCATAAAAATGATCTTGGCAAAGGCAACAATGATAATGGATTGTAATTTGAACCCAAACTTGAGGTATCATACCTTGTTTGTTTAACAAATTGTCCCTTGATACGAGGCCGTTGTTCTGCAAGTTTTTTCCTGCTTTGGTATCGAACCTGGAAAATAACAGACAATGAAGACTAGGTTTCATACATCCTGTAAAAAGCTAGACCTTTTTTGATCAGTAATAAGTTAGACCTACAAAATGACAGCGAGATATAATTGTCATGTTGTCTATTACTGTTTCATTTGTCAGGAGCTCCCCCAGCATCATATATTATTTCAAAACAAGAAACTCCTAGGCTGAAAAAGGTCAGGACTTCTTTTTGCTCGGGGTATTTTTTTTTTTTTTTTTGTTGTGATAATTTTGATTTGTTATGTTAACGGTAGGATATAGTGCGGGCTCTATTTTGCTCCCCCACAAAACGCACAGGGAAAAATGAATTACCCTCTTTTCAAAGCATCTCTCCTTCCTTTTCTGACGAAATTTGTTTAGTGCAGCCTCTCTGTGCGCCACCCGTTCTTCATCTGATCCATTCCCACTATTTTTCCCACTAATTGCCCCAGCTCCAAAGTTTCCAGCTGCCCCATTTTCACTTTGTACGTTTGTTACTCCAGCATTCAAGGCAGTGCTGCTTCCGTTCTGTCCATTGCTGCCATAGTTACTTCCAGAAGAACTTCCATTCACACTATAGTTTCCTGCATTACTTTCAACAGGGTCTCCTAACACATTCGATGATCCACATTGCTGAGAAGCTCCAGCCATGTTCTTCCGGGAGACATCACTGCCGTCTTGCTGTAGTTGATGCTGCTGCAAGTTGTGGACATGATGATGATAATGGTGGTGGTGGTGGTGGTGGTGCTGGACCTGGACCTGCTGTTTTGAGCCCCTTGTTTGGGCTTGAACCTTGTTAACTTCCACATTAGTTGCCTTCCCAGGTGTATTCTGCACAGATTCGAATGTGGAGGAATGAAAAGATTTGAATGCTGATATGGACTCTGGCTTCTCATCGTAGACTTCTAGCTTAGGAATAACACATTTATCGGTGGAGGCCACATCATTGTTGTTGCTACTCCCATTAGAATGCTGATTTGGCAGATTGCCACTTGGATGAGATTGAAAATTATGTGTTGCCCCTGTATTCTGCACGGCTGAATTATCATCAAGTGGAGAACAGCTCCCAACATTCCCTGTATGAGCCTGATCAAAAGTGGAAATCATTAAACGTGGCCAGAAATGGAGGTTTTGTTCCTCTCACTTACTTTTTCAGAGTCCAACTTTTACCAGCAGCTGCTTGCCAACCACTGTGAGCCACATTATGATATGGAGATTCTCTTATTATTTCACTGCAAAAGATCGAAGAATTTCTTAAAGTACTGGTTTCCTTTTTTCCTTGGATTGGCAACACACCCGTCCACATCACAATGTGGTGCACAATGATCGGGAACAGACTTCAATTGCTCTGATAAGATGAGGTCATGTCCACAATTTAAGGCTTTTGCCATCTAAGGTGCTACAGAACATTACCCTATTAACAGAAGAGGCTGTATTGTATCTGCATGGTGAAGAAAAAAGAGATAGTAAAACAATTGTTGAAATGTAATATGTCATCAGCACAAATAGTATTTCTGCAGGGTTCCCTTCTTACTTTGAGAATGCTGACAGATCTGAATGTCTAAGAACATTGCGGTCATCATGTGCAACATTTTCAACATCCTCTCTCATCCTCTTCAAAGTTAGTACAAGGGACGGCAGTTGTCTAGAATCACAATGTGCTTTGGTTTGTGATATATCAGAAAGGCCATTCGGAGTGTCAAAGTCTCTGCTTTCAGCCTCGAGATAAGTAGAATTGACAACTGCACTAACCATATTGGAAGATGGGTTTTCTGGCTTGCTGATAGCATTCTCGCTGTTGTGCTTTGACTTATCGCTATCAAATGGCTTACTGTCTCCGTTAGGCAAAATATTCTGGCCTCTACTGCTTAGATGGATAGATAACATCTCATGTTGAAATTCATGTCTTGAATCTGGATGTTTAGATACTCCTGTTTCCAAGTTTTTACCAAATGCAACATTGTCTATGAAAATTAAATGCAGATCCCAGTATTAATAGTTAATATTCAACCAAATATAATTAAAAAAACCTAATGGAGATGTATAGATATCATTAAGGCATACCGCGTTGCTCATCCTGTTCAGGGCACTCTTTTGTTTCAGTAACATGCACCCACCTGTTGCTAAATTTTTCAGGCTTCGTATGAGTCACCTGGGCACAGGTGCTATCAGGACCATCAGCTATTTGATCTGGATCTGGAGGAGATATTGGTTGGGGACTTTCAACTTCAGCCGCCCTTTTGGTCCACGAACTCTGCAAAAAGAGTATTAGTATTTTTAACTTTGTCAGTGTTGTGTGTTCAGGAACCTTTGTTCATTATATGCTCAGCTCAAGTTTTTTTGTTTTGACATTGACCGGTAAATTGTTGCAAATGATGATCTAAGCCCAAAACATATCCTAACCCTGAAGCAGACAAATGTCAGGTCAAATCAAGCCATTTAGGACTTCCATCATCTTTGCTATCGTAATTAATGTTCTTTCCTCTTTCTACTATCGAGGAAATTCTTATTTTACCACACACACTGATACTGATGAGGCATGGAAGGTGGCTAAAAGATGCATAGGGTCCATTTTGCGGTTGTACCTTTGCCTAGATTGCATTGTGTAATTTGTGTTACCCCCAGCCCCTTGGGACCATAAGTTGGGAGTTTTTTAAGTTAGACTCACGGGCCCAACTATTTTAGGTGTATGTATTTATTGTATTGCATATTTGTGCAATTTGATTCCTGATTTGATTTTACTGAGGCTGACAAATTTTGCTTTCTTGTAGTAACAGTCATTTAAGGCATGATTTCAATGAGAAAATTTGCCTAAGGCAACCTCCAGAAGTTTCCTAATCTGTAACAGCTGCATTGACTTGACAAAAACCCAAAAATACCCCACCCTTTGAGCCTGCTGATATATGAATAAATTAGGGAAGTTTTTTCTGATTTAGGGGCTGAAGTATTACCTGGAAATCACCAAGAATCAGAGCTGCAATAGTTAGAAAATTCCTCATTAAGATGCTACCAAGATCTTAGGCTTAAGAGGCTACCACCCTTTGAGCCTGCTGTCACATTTTTATGCAAGCTGTCCAAGTCTGATTTCCTAAGGTTATGATTTAAGAGATCGTATTTATGACTAATCACATCTTGTAAACTTGATCATATGCATTGATTGTTAAATATAGTGTAATGAGCATGATGGAGGCAGAGAGTAGGAATAATACAGTGCTGTATACACGATGACAGCCACTCACAATGGCTATCCAGATCTATTATGACTTCCAAGTCCCTAGAGACCATAGGTTGTACCCAATGAGTCATCTTAAGCAATGACTCAAGTTCCCTGGGTTTGAGGCACAAATTGAAGTCAAGGAATGTGACACCGGAAGCACAAGAATATTCACACAGCCTATACAATTACACACACTAGTGCATTTGGACACTTGACTATGGAGGCTTAAAGGCTCACTTTTAACAACAGGCCTGGATAGAGGCTTCAAGAGGACTTTAGGACAATACACATGGCCTGTGAATAGCTCTAACACAAGAAACCTGTTCAGCCACATCAACAGTGGCATCTACCTGCTGGAAACAGCAAGCCTAACGAACTTTGAAAGGGATGTTAGGATGTACGATAAGATCAAAATTTGTGAGGTTTGTGAATAGTTGTAAAATCTTTCCGAGATGATGTTTTTAGATGTCTGAAGAATAGGAATTAGATATTTTAAATTTACTATATAAATAATTTTAAATAACTTAATATAAGGAAAAGAGAGAGAGAGAGAGAGAGAGAGAGAGAGAGAGAGATGAGGCATCACCGGTGGCAGTGCAACCGTCTGGCCACCCTTAGCAGCCAGGCCTCTGGCCACCACTGGGCAGAACAG
Organism: Juglans regia; assembly: GCF_001411555.2. Taxonomy (NCBI): domain Eukaryota; kingdom Viridiplantae; phylum Streptophyta; class Magnoliopsida; order Fagales; family Juglandaceae; genus Juglans; species Juglans regia. The sequence goes on from NC_049905.1 coordinate 9,192,639, forward strand.
GGTTGCACAGATCGGGCTGCAAAGAGGTGCCACTGGGCAGCCCAGATGGGGCCACCCTTGGTGGTCAGGGCCCTGGCCGTCACAGGGCGGCACAGATGGAGCTGCCCTTGGCTGCTAGGCCTGCAGCTGTCACAGGGCACCCGATCTGGGCTGCTGGTGGCAGCCACAACAGGGTGGCTGCAGTTTTTTTTTTTTGTTTAAAATCTTATTTAAAAAATGATTTGTTTGGAAGTAAGATGATCTTTGACTGAAAAATATCTTTGACTTTTAAGTTTTCCCTTAGTACCCAAACATGCCCAAAGTCCTTGACAGCCTTAGAACTTAAGTCTAGCTGAATATAGTATAGTCTGTTCAAAAGAGCATCGTATTTTATCTAAATATGAGTGTCATGCTTAGCATAAATGTATGATGTGATTAGTCATGGATGAATGAGTTAATTCCTTTGAAAACAAAAATAGACACCAAGGAAAATCAGACCAGTCCAAGTGTGCCAAAGTAGGATAGAGGACGTTTTGAGTCTTCTTTTACGAAGAAATATTGATAGCAATAGCTATGGGTGTTTTCCTAGATTGCAAAGGAGGATCTTTTATTACAAGCTTGAGCGTGCAATATAAGTGGCATGATCATAACCTTATGTATGCTGTAAATGTTATTATTTGCTTGAAAAAGTGTTGTTACTTATATGCTATATAAATGTCAATTGTTAGCCACTTTTAATGAATCTTGGTTGAATTATGATAACGTTGCTTGTGGATGCAATTATGTATGAGATGCTTATTATAGTTGTTTGTCTCGAATGGATGCCATGTCACGGTAACCATGCTTATGTATGTTAATATGCCATGTTTAGTTCTATACCATGCATATGAATATGACACACATAAATATGACATCCCATGAACATAATGAAGTCAATAAGATGTTCACATGCATCATGATAAGATATGAGAAGCCATGTGAGCAACAAGAAAGCTTTAATACTTACTGATGAAAAAATAAAAAATAAGAAAGCTTTAATACTTGGCCTTATGTTATGCTATGGGTGATTGTGCACATCAAAACCTCAAGTGTAGTCCACCATATGTAATGTTATGATTTATGCGGTCAATGAAAATCGGACCAATGCCCACAGAAATTATGATGGCCATTATGCAAGTGAAAGACAAGATTAACAAGTCATGCATAGAATATATTCGATGCATAAAGTCTATCTCTCATGTATCCATGTTACATGAATTCCCATGATTACTTCTTGAATTTTGCATATGTTTCTATTGAATGATCCACATGCTATATCTACATATAATTATGATGAACACTTCCAAGGTAAAGTCTAAGGTTAAGTTATGTGTATAATTATGATGGCCATTATGCAAGTGAAAGATAAGATTAACAAGTGATGCATAGAATATATTCAATGCATAGAGTCTATCTCTCATGTGTCCATGTTACATGAATTCCTGTGATTACTTCTTGAATTCTGCATATGTTTCTACTGAATGATCCACATGCTATATCTACATATAATTATGATGCACAATTCCAAGGTAAAGTCTAAGGTTAAGTTATGTGTATAGTATGATGTGTTATTTACCGAGTCTTCAACTCACTTTTGTATGTCCTATCTTTTGATGTCCCAAGTGATGATTATGTGGACATTGAACAGGAAGGCCAGGAGCAGATTTTTACCAGAATCTTAGACAGTGCTAACAAGTGTTATTGCCACATAGCACTAGTTTATGCTTTACGTCATTATGTTCTTACTTTCAGTTTTATAAAACACTGTAATGTAAAGCTATTTTTATGATTCAATGATACGAGCAAAACTTTTATGATGCCCAATCTCTTACCAGGCACAAGTTACAAATGTACATAACATTCCTAACCTATGGGAAGGGGTGTTACACTGTGAGACAGAAATTTTATGTAGGTAATAAGCAGGTGTCCGGAGGAAGAGCTCTACACTCCAGTAGCCCAAGAAACTTGTGAACTCCGACTGTTATTCTCTATTTATCAACATTACTACTTTAGTTTAGATAGGCATGCTGTACAAAGTTTTATTCTTAGGGTGGAATGTATTTGAAAATTCCTCTGTTTAATTCTTAGGCATACAGTTTTTTTCTTGGTGATGTTCAAATACAATAGCTCTTCAAATTTGAAACGCCATAACCATGGAGCCATATCATTATTTGTTAATATCAATATATGACTTTGCTTTGGTGGTATATGCTACAAGTGAATTTGAGAGTACATTTATACCGACATTATGCACTCATCAGTAAAATCAACCAAAACTTAAAAGGAATGTGTCAAAGGGTACATAGGTAGATAATTTTAACTGACTTGTACATTGCTACCTGAGTTCCACTTCCATTGTCACTTCCATCCCGACTTAGTCCATTACTTCCATTATCATGCTCATCACAGCTGCCAGTATTATTATCAGACCCATCATCACTTTCTGATTTTCCAGATTTTCTTGTTTGTGTCCCACTTTCACTCCCACTGCCACTAGACTGAGAAAGGGTGAGAAACAGATTCAAGTTGAGTAACATCAACACCAATTGCTCCAGAGTGAGCCACATGGTAATATAAATTGCCCCACTAAAATATTCAAGGACACACTAGTAATGAACTGAGGAAAACTCACACATAAATTTACGACAAATAACTATAAATTTGAAGTAGAGGTAGCAACTTACGCTGTGGCATCTCCTCCAAACATGCTGCCAGAGGTTTTTAAGTTCATTTTTCCGAATTGGTTTTGCTAAAAAATCAACTGCACCTTTTGAGAGACACTTGAAGACTATACCCATTGAATCATGGGATGACATCACTGCATAGGTCCATCATCAGGTGTGACAAATAAACGCACCCAATCAGCAGTAGTTATACTGAACAAGCCTTATGTTTTCATAAGTTCCATGATAAAGAGGCTAAAAATAGTATTAAATAGTACTTACTAATCACGGGAATATTCTTTAGACTTTTGTGACTCATAATCTTGCATAAAAGTCCAATTCCAGATAAAACAGGCATGACAACCTCTGTTAGGATGAGATCTATATGATTAGTTGGATCTTCTAAGATTTTCCATGCTTGGATACCATTAGCAACAGCAGTGACTGCAAAGACCAGATTAAGAATTAAGCAGTATAAAGGAAAACCTAACCATCAGATTGAAACACAACTTCAATGTTCATTGGATGAAGCATCAGTCTAGCCAGAGACAAAATAACTTCACCATAGCAGGAAAAGAAAATTACAACCTTCGTAGCTGCAGTTTCGAAGCAGAGCACTGACAACCTGGCGCGTAGAATCATCATTTTCCACCAACAGAACCTTCAAAGATCTGATAGGAAGAAACCTCTCCCAACATATAAAAGGTCCTTGAGGCTGTTGTTGCAGTATCTGAGACCCATCGTGAACCTGAATCAAAGCCCTGGGCCCATTGCTTACTTCTTGAGTTACCTCATTAATTCTCAACTCATCTTCCTCTAACGATTGCAAACCTTGGCCTTCACCAACTACCCCATTAGTCACTTGCTTTTGATCACAACTTATATGGCTATTTTGTTCAACCAACCCTCTACCCCGAACATCATCATTGTTTGCTGGAACAGCCCCCATCAACCAACCGGATTCAAACAGGAAAGTAATTCGGAATCATACCCTTGTGTACTGTAGCAAGGAAGCCATACATTTCATCTTCAAAAATGAACCTCTGCAAGCACAAACCCCTTAAACTCAATCTTAACCAAAGAGACGATTCATGACAGGTTCATCATGAAAGATCCCTTAGAAAGTAGAAATTATAACCACTTCCCATCCATCCTAGTCCAACAAAAAATCGACATATAAACCTAAACCGGCTCCCATATTACAACAGTCCAGAAATTACAAATGTAACCAAAACAAGGGAAATCAATCTAAAGCAACCAGCTTATGATGATTTATCAAAAATTTGAAACTACAACCACCTTATGATGATTTAACACGAGTGATTTCAGAACCTTAATAGCTCTGGAAATGAAAAGGATATTCAAAAACCAAACAAATCAAGTTTGTAATAAACAATCATCGACCTTGTATATCTCAGAGAAATATCTCAGTGAAAAGTTTTAAGTCAACCCAACCCCTCGCTCTGCCGCCACCAAAATCCTTTAAAAGCCCTAAATTACTCATAGGAGTGGAAGCTGAAAAAAGATATAGATGGTCAAAGTTGCTAGATGGTCAAGCAGTCCAAGTAAACATCTACCTTAATTTTCGAATATTCTGACAAGAAGCATAATAATTTTTTTAATTTCCAATTCGAGGCAGGGTGGAAGAAGAGAGGAGATTCTCAAATCTGAGCAAGGTAACAGAAAATAAGATCTTACGAGAAATCAGTTTACGCTTGGGTTTTTCAAAAACTCATCGAAACAACCATACTAGATTGAAGTCTCTTACTTTCTAAGATCCCATGAAGGGAAACATGAAGATCCAAAAGCCCTAAATTATCTAATAATTTCCCACATTTTCTCAGCCTCTAAACAGAGCACTACCACTAAAAAATAAACAAATTTTCTTTTCTCGAGGATAACATTAAAATTTAAAAAGAAGGAAAAAATACAGTAAAAGAATATTTCGATGTTAACTATAAAAAAGTCACCGGAAAAACCACACCTTCGAAGCTTTTTCCGATGAACATCATCAAACCACCACGGAAAGCATCAAAAGAAAGGCTTGACTGGCTAAGAAGTTCGGAAGAAAGAGGCCGGAGAGAGAGAGAGAGATTGGGGGAAGATATTATTTCGTGGGGATGCTGACGTGTAACAAATGGAGGTCTGAAGCGGCTCCGAAGTCCACGTCTGATGTAGGACCATCCAACGGGGAAAAATCAAGGCCATCCTTTTGTACGAGCTGGACAAAATCGAAACCTCGAACCGGAAGAGGAGTGAGACGAATCTTATACGATCCTTCCAGATCTGGGAGTCGACACGTGGCTAAAGGTCCCTTGTTGTTGAAGGCGCTGGAAAATAGAGACGGCGTCGTTCGAGGTTCAGGTAGTTTTGCTAGTCCTAGTCGCGTTTGTCTTTATCTCGATACGTGACAAGTGTACCCTTATCTTGGTCGTTGGGCCAGACAGGCAATTCACCATTCTGTCCTTAGATCTTTGTCTTGAGATATTAATTGAAAAATTCCATACACAGCACTATTATTTTATTTTTATCATATTAAATAAGATATGATATATTTATTATTATTAAATAATCATCTATTAGATAATTATAATCCAATAATAATAAATATATCATATCTTATATAATATAATAAAAATGAGGGTGTTGTAGTATATAATATTACTTTACTTGATTTGGTAATAGATTCGTGTATTTGCCTCCCATGAAAAAGCCCCTATGGCAGAATTTTTGTTTTGTAATTTTGCAAAGAGCAGGTCTGGTTTGGTTTTATAAACTTTTAAAATTATCTCATTTTATTTTATTTCATCTCATTATTTAAATATAATTTAAATATAAATATTTTTTAATTTTTAACTTTTTTATCTAATCATTATTTAATTATTTTAATTTTTTCAAATTTTCAAACAAAATATAAAAAACATTTCAACTTTTTCAAATCTAAAAATAAAAATAATATTATAAAATTATACTTTAACCCTTTTTTAACTTTATATAATTTTGTTATTCAATTTTTCATCTAATAATTACCTAATCATTACAACTTTCCTAAAATTTCTAACAAAACACAAAAAATATTTCAATTTTTTTCAAATTTCAAAATAAAAATAATATTACAAAATTAGATTTTAACCCTCATTTAACTTTATAATTTTTTAATTCAGTTTTTTCTCTCTCATTTTTCAAAGAACAATGATACACCACCAATTATATTACAACTCAAATACTACTGCACATTTAAATATTAATATTTTCTGTTTTAATTCAAAATTTATATACTTGCAGCAGTTCAGTAGATAAAATAATAATTTTTTTAAAATAATGATACTCATCATTCCAATTTTCATCATCCTCTCATTATCATATGATGCGGCATTAGATAATTAGAAATTATTTATTATATTTTACTTATAAACGTATCATCTAATACCACATCATGGGATAATAAGAAAATGATGAGAAAAATTATGATGAATAGATATTTTCATTTTTTTATACTTAGTTGTAAACAAATTGTAGTATTAACTGTTCTTATCTCATTTTCATTTTTCAAAATTCTATAAAATTTTTAACTCAAATCATTTTACTACTATTTACAAAATTTTCATCTTATCTTATCTCATATGTATGATTAAATGAGGCCTAACTCTACGTGCTATGGTATTATTCCACTTTTATCATATTTTATAAATGTAGTCGATTTTCTTACTATTGAACTATTTTTTTATTTTTTTACTTTTTTTTAAAGAACTCAAAAGTTGATGAGCAATAACACCTTATAGTAGGATAAGGGTGAGATTACTGCAAATAAATAGAGCAATTCATAAATAGTTCATATATACTTGATTTGAAACTCTGTTGATTTAATAAATGAGATATTTGCACACGTTAATATTGATTCGATATTAAACAAGTCAAACTCACAACTTAACTCGATTTAGGCTTGTGTACCAAACCCTTGTAAATTTGACTCGGCTCATTTGAGTTCATTATAAAGCTCGTAATTTTTGGATTATACATATGTGCATATTTATTAGATATTAACTTAATATGCATTCCATATATAATTATATATTATTAATTTATTTATAGTTTACCTTATTTAATATATTTTATGTTTGTTAGAGAGATAATAGTCTCTTGACTATAGCTATAACTATAAGTTGATAATATAATGCATATCATAGTGCAAGTTAATAGTATTTCTCTTTGGTCAAGGAATCGTACGTATCATTAACCTTATACAAAATATAGTTTATATTAATTCTATATAAATGATAACACATGTTGTAATATATAACTATTAATTATAATTTATAGTTGCATATTATTATATTTTCATATTGTAACATATTTATAAATATGTTACTATGTTATATTATATGGTTTATTATGTCATATTATAAACTATTATAAATACTTACGTGAACTTATGACTTGTTATGTCATCTACATATATTATATGGTTTAATTTATTACATTTATCTTCTGTATTATGTCTTACTTGTGGTAAGGATCCGAGTATCGTGTAATAGGGTTGTAAGATCGGATTGATAGTCTTATTGGTCGGTCTCGGGGTATAGTTTTTTTGAATTGGACTGGACCGGATCGAGCCCGACCGAATGTGTATATATATATATATTATATAATATATTACTTTATATAGTAGTTGTATAAGTTAATTATGTAATTTTCATTCAAGGAATCACCATTGATCATATATATATAAAATGAAATTATTTAATATTCATTAACCATAAATAAGATGTTAAAGAGATCACTTAATTTTAATTTTATTAATTTAATTAGTTTTTTTATTAATTTTTCTGTCAAAAAAAAAAAGAAAAAAGAGGGAAAAAAATTCATGGACCAAATCGGACTGAATGAACTGACCAAACTGGACCCTATTACACGATTAAATAAAATAAATCTTATAAATAAAAGTTTAAGTATATATAACAGATTAAATAGATGTCATAGCATTTTTAGAGAGTTTATGACCAAGTCAAGCTTAAGTGGACAACCTCCATTGCAAGGTACTTTTTGTCTTTGATATTGGTAATTTTTTTTGTGCCTGTACTAACTCAAGATCATTTTCTTGTTACCAAGTACAATGAGCTGAAAAAAAGGGTGGATTGGTTTTGTGAAGTTATTTATAAGAAAACTAATAAGCCCATTTTAGATATGGTGTATTGTTAGTTCTTTAGGTATGCTAGACTGGCACTTCAAGCGAGAGTTTTTAATAAATTTTGAAGAGGGTCACTCATCAACATGTGTCCTCGGCTATTTAAAATAAAAAATAAAAAAATCCGCCAGCTTTTCATTTTCCACTTCTCGCTTTACAGAAACAGAAGAGAAAAAGAAAAAGCTTCCATTTTAGATAGGTTGTGTTTAGATGTTGAAGTGAGTTGAGTTGAGTTGAGTTGAGTTGAGATGATAAAATATTATTAGAATATTATTTTTTAATATTATTATTATTTTAGAATTTAAAAAAGTTGAATTGTTTATTATATTTTATTTTGAAATTTGAAAAAGTTGTAATGATGAATTGAGATGAGTTGAAATGAGTTGAGATGAGTTAGGTAACCAAACGAAGCCTTAGCCTTACTCTTTTTGAATAATATATAAATATATATATTTATTTGTTTTTAATAAACTACCGTCCAAAGTACTGGCACTCATTCCACAATCCTTGCTGTCAGATTGACAGTGGGGTCAAGTGACATAAATAAAAGGAAAAATAATCACTTCTTCTCGGTACAGTCGCCGAATGCAAGCGGCGAGTAAACAATTGACGTGGTATTATGCCACGTCAGCTAATTTAAAAATTTTTTTTTTGAGAAAACAGAACAACCTCTACTTTCATTTCTCTTTTGTTTTGGATTCCCGCTCGACCTCTCTCGTCTTCGGCTGGTGTGAAGAGATTCCC